>NW_020229304.1:38324-178792 GCF_003227725.1 Camponotus floridanus | reverse complement strand
TGGGACATTATCGGATACCGTTGTAAATAAATGTATATTTCATTATTAATTGTATATATTTATATTGTATATATTTTGTACATTTTATATTATATATTTTTATATTATATATTTATATTTTAATAAATTTTATATATTTTATATACGCATATTTTATGTTTCAATAAATGTTTACAACACATTATTTTTATGAATCCAAGAGTTGTATGATTTATCCATTCCCAACCATTTCACGTAAACCTCGACACCCTTTTTTTGTAAAATTTTTTCCACGAGATATACGTCGGGATTGGCGACGCGTTGTAACTCGTATTCGTAGAATCCTCCAGCGACGGGATTTCCCCGCGAATCTTCGAGTATGAATGTCGCGGGATTAGTTTTCTGCACCTCGATAATCTTAAAAACTTCGGTCGTCCAATTTGGTGTGAAACCTTTTTCAAAGATGGTCTTGTATTTGCTCACACGTACCGAATCGCCTACTTTAAATTTTGCCGGAGCCGCAATTTTTACGTTGCTGTACACCGTATTTAAAAGTTTTTCGGTGATCGCTGGAGTGACGTCGACAGGTCTCATACCGATGGTGCGATGTTTTCGCGTATTGTACTCTGCAACGAGTCGAGATAGTTCGTCGATCCATTTATAATTTCCATTCAACGTAAACATTTTCCACATATTGTTTTTTAAAGTACGATTGAATCGTTCCACGACTGAGGCTTTCATAACGGAATATGTCGAGTAATGATTAATGTTGTGTTTCTTCATGAGTTTCTGCACACTCGAGTTGTAAAATTCTTTTCCTCTATCGGTTTGAAAATTTTTCGGACATCTTTTATCGTCTCCAATAATCTTTGCGATCGTTTCGGACATTTCGTTTCCGCTCTTACTCTTGAGCGGTACGGCCCACGCATACTTGCTCAACACATCGATAACCGTGAGTATGTATTTATGACCCTTGTTGAGTCGAGAGTACGAACGCATGTCCACCACGTCCGCCTGCCACAGATCATCGTATCCGCGTACAATGACGCGTCTTCGTGGAAAATTTCTTCTCGCCGCAGCATGTAATTCCTCGACTAGTTGCCGCTTTTCGGAGGTGTTTTTGTTCTCTTGTACGTTTGATCGAGGCATAATTAATATGCGATATTAGTATATCTCGCTTACTGTGTCGAGTCAGATGTTGCATATCTCAACACATTCTTTATCTCATCCATCAATAATCGCAGCGCCTGCACGTTTGTTTCGAGCGCGATAATTTTTTGCTCAATTTCTCCCTGTCGATCTCTCAAAAGTTTATCCACATATCGTTTGTTGACAACGTCGGTATCAGCTTCCGGTTGCGCTACGCGTTGAATCTTGCGCGACCTTGCGTCAAAGCCGGTAGTAGTTTGGCAGAGAGCGTTATCGCGAACGTAATTTCTCAATAATCCATTCCATTCGTAGTACAAATTGTTCGACGTTCCCAACGATAATCCAAATTTATTAATCGACATTTCGGTACCGAGAACATTGACCGAATGACACCTATCGCCGACGCATAGTTTAATTTATAATAATGCCGGCCTCGCGAAGTTCTTCGATAATTGACAAGATTTCATTGTCGTGAGCATTGTTGCCGGCTCGACGCGAGGCGTCCAGCAATCGCAAACGATCCACCAATTCGTTGGGATCGTTCCAATGCACGTAATCGATCATGTTGTCGCTTAACGTCATGGTGCGCGGCGCGTCAATACCTCTTCCCATCTTTCTATCGGGGAATAATGGTGCAATTATATATTTATACTTGTACCCTTTATTAGTTTTAATAGGATTATTAACTTTGTTGTCACGTTTATGCGCATTTGTTATATTTAATATACTTTGATATTTATGCAAATCATCTCGAGTATATTTTTTATGATTGGGAAATTTTTTAAAAATCAAATCGTAGATACCTTCGGTTCCCTTATATTTTATTCCATCGATAATTATATTATCTTCCTTGTCCACATCGAAACATTTATCACCTAGCATCATTCCTTCGTTGGTAAATTTAACACCGTAGACGTAATCCATGCTCTTATTTTTATCAACACTCATAATATCTCTATATATTTTTGCGCCAGTGGACCTAAATGCTCTCGGAACGTTTTCTGACCTCCGGACGTTTCTAATTCGTGTCGGACCGATGTTACAAACGAATCGGGTGTGGTCTCGTAAATTTCTTCGACGGACGTGGATGGTATTGTTTGACGCGGTTGTACTTTTATCGGAGTAGAAACAGTAGCCATATTAGAAAATTGCTTCCTTCGTTTTGATCGATTCGGTGTCGAATATATCGGTGAATCGTTTATCGGCATATTTATCCGTGCTCGCTTTAGTCCTTGCTTGGACTCTTTTATTTTTTCCTCTTGCTTCTCCTCAAACATCAAACTCAATGGTTCGATTTTCGACGCATCAGATTCCACAGTATTTTTGACAAGCTGTTTTAAAGGCTCGGTAATCGGTTTAAATTGCCTTTCCAATATGATATCTTCCTCCATTTTACCAGTTTTCAAAGCGCGATATTTTTTGCGAATCGATTCGCTCGTTTTTGCAATCTCTGTCGCAATCTTTTCACGATCGTCGTTCATGATACTTGATCGATGTGTCGATGATGACTGATCGCTTTATGGTATCGCGAAATCATTAAATCCCCTTCTATATCGTCCATTGATCAACATACTATCTTTATCAATGACTACGAAGCCATATTTGCGTTGCCAACATTTCTGACACAATGCATGGAAATCGTCATAAGACATATCGGTATTCACGTGATCGTTGTACACATGTTTCAAGTTTGTGCCGTCTTGTTTAAACAGGATCAGCAGGTTCGCGTTGTCGCGTATAAGATGCTTAGGTATCTTGGCATACGTCTGACAAAGATAGAAACAGTCAACGCTCGAGTGTCGACCCATTGCAAAGTACTCTCTTATCGTATCCTGCTTGTCGCATGTCACGTCATCAAAGATAAAGATGGAATTCGGAAGCGCCTCACTCGATGAAATGACATCGCTGTTATTAGAGAATGTAAAGTAGCCGATTTCATCTATAGGTGCTAGTAAATTTTCCAAGTATTTGTATTTCGGCTGTTGAAGCGATTTCGAGTATACGTACACGTTCTCGAAACGTACACCGTGCGGACTTTCTATCAAACTAATCAACACGTTTGTCTTACCACAATTTGAAGGGCCGCAAACGATACCGCGTATAATAGTCGGCAGCATGTTTCCATGCTTGCGTACTTTTTTCTCCGATATTAGTCTATCATCGAAATTTGATACTTTGATTACCCGCGCTTGTCGCACGAACCGCATGTTTTCTCTTTCGAATCAATTTTGCGAATGATCGTGAGGGGGAGACCTATTTATAGAAGTGTCTCGACTCGAAACCGGTCAGTATCAAAAATGTTTCTCCTTCTGTCGGATGAGAGAGACATTCTCGGGCTTACCGCCAAACAACTGCAGTATATCCCAAAGATTTTATTACTTCAAAATTTTGGTGATTACGTGGAATGATTGTGGGACAAGCTTCCAGAATATATAAAGGTTGATCCGGAGGTTCGACAATATCGTTCGTGCATGCGACATTACAACCAGCCGTGGCAGCGAACACACATTGACGGTCCACCACCGTTGATAAAAGATTGCGACGTATGTCAGCGAGAATTGTAAAAGGCAGAGGCCTCTTAAATCGTGCGATAAACGCGCTTCCCATCGAATTACATATTCCTGGTTATCAGTTTTGCGGGCCGGGAACTCGATTAGAGAAACGTTTGGCTAGAGGTGATCGAGGCATCAATCCATTGGACGCAGCGTGTCGTGAACATGACATTGCTTACGCGCGAAGCAACGACCTCGACCAACGTCACATCGCTGATCGCATACTAGCTGCAAGAGCGCGAGAACGCATTACCGCGAGGGATTCGACTCTCGGTGAAAGAGCAGCCGCTACGACTGTTTGGGCGGCAATGAAGGCAAAGACAAAACTCGGCATGGGGATGAAAAAGTCATCGACGACAAAGAGGAGGAAGAAACGAATACTTCCAGTAGCGAAACGTGGTGGTATTTTACCACTTTTACCGTTGTTGGGAGTTGTCGGTTCATTGGCCGGCGGTGCGGCGGGAATCGCAAAAGCGGTAAATGATAGCAAGGCTGCGCAACGTCAGCTGGAAGAGATGCAGCGTCACAATCGCGCTATGGAAGGTCGCGGACTTTATCTCGCTCCGTACAAGCGTGGACAGGGATTCTCAACAAAGTCTAAGAGAAAAAAAAAACGTCGAAAAAACATTAAAAATGCCTACGGGTGCGACAACTAACGTGCAATTGGAACAATTTGCGAAACGTATGTGTATACCTTTCTTTAGAGGTGTTTTCATGCGCAATAATTTACCGATAAGCGGCGTACGACGAAACGAGAGCGGTATCGTCAATTTGGATGACGTTGATGGTCCCGGTACTCATTGGGTAGCGTACGCAAAGAGGGACGATCGTGTCGTATATTTCGACAGTTTTGGAAATCTTCGACCGCCCAAGGAACTTGTACGATATTTCGGACGAGTGAAAATTGAATACAATTACACATCTTATCAAAGTTATATAAGAGTATCTGTGGACAGTTGTGTTTAAAATTTCTTCAAACAATCAATTTAAAGCCTGACAATCCATCGTCATGACTCAGTATTCGTTCGACATGTCACTGACACTTACGTTGACTGGCAGAAGCAGCGTTCTCGCTGTAAGCTATTTCCCCGCTATAGATTTGACCGATGCCGATTACGAGCTCGGATTAACGGATTTTGAAACTTATCACACGATTCCGAACGTAAATTTTTCGAATAATAAATTTTATTTTGGCAACGACGACAAGGAAATTACGATTCCCGAAGGATCGTACGAATTGCACGCCATAAATGATTATCTCAAACGCGCAATTTTGCGAGATGAACACCTTTCCAGAGATGGTGAAAACGATTATGATGAGGAATATCCAATAGCGCTCCGCGCCAATCACAGTACGCTAAAGAGTGAAATCAAATGCGCCTACAGAATAAACTTTACCAAACCCGACAATGTAGGA
Source organism: Camponotus floridanus (assembly GCF_003227725.1). Lineage (NCBI taxonomy): Eukaryota > Metazoa > Arthropoda > Insecta > Hymenoptera > Formicidae > Camponotus > Camponotus floridanus. The sequence continues at coordinate 173,695 of NW_020229304.1, read as the reverse complement.
TCCTTGCTTGGATTCTCGTCGAATCGTATATTGCAACCTCGCAAGTGGTATGAATCAGACGAACCTGTTAATATTATAAACGTAAATATTATTCGTATAGAATGCAACGTGACTACTGGTGCGTACAGCAACGGCATGCGCGTACACACGATACATGAATTTTCACCGAGCGTACCGCCAGGATATAAGATATCGGAAACGCCGGCACAGATCATTTATCTGCCGATCGTTGTACGGAGCATTACGGATTTAACGATACGTATTGTGGATCAAAGAGGTCGATTGCTCGATTTTCGAGGAGAGGAAATTACCATAAGATTGCATATACGGCGGCGACAAACATAGTATGCTTGTACTGAACGAAACGGAGCACGCGAGAGACAATACTTTTACGCGGGACAATACTATTGCAGTAAGGCGAGCAGTATCGGGTGACAATAATAAGATTGCCGTTAAAAAGAAGCTGAGCGCGTTGAATCGTGAATTTTTGAAATCATTGGGATTCATCGTATGAAAAGAATGATTGATGTTTTGAATATCGGAGGTGAGCCAGTCTTTGATGATCGCATCGTCAAGATTGAGACTCATACGTACAATCCGTACGCCAATACGACGCTTGGATATAGCGACGAGATACGAATACCTATATAACATCAGGATTTATACACGTTACCGTGCGAAAGCTTTCTTTACATCGAGGGAAGATTTAATGTGCGTAAAGCGAATGATGAAATGAAGGTTGTATTGGGAAACAATTGCGTCGCATTCATGTTTGATGAGCTTCGATACGAACTCGACGGAGTAGAGATTGATCGCAACAGAAATGTTGGAATAACATCGACGCTCAAAAATTATGTCTCTCTAACGCACCAGAAAAGTATAAACTTGAAGAATGCATCGTGGGATTTGACGTACAACGGTGACAAAAATTATTTCAACTTTTGCGTGCCGCTCAACATGTTGCTGGGATTTTGCGAAGATTATAAACGCGTTGTGATTAACGCTCGTCACGAATTGATTTTGATACGTTCGCGCAACGATAATAATTGTCTATTCGGACATCCGTCGTCGGAAGCTGAGATTGAATTACTCAAGATACAGTGGCGTATGCCTCATGTAATATTGAACGAGATTAATAAATTATCAATGTTGCGAATGTTGGAAACCGGACGATATTTGAACATGAGTTTCCGATCTTGGGATTTATACGAATTTCCTCTGTTACATAGCACGACCAAACATTCGTGGACTGTGAAAGCCGCCTCCCAGCTAGAGAAACCGCGATACGTGATCTTTGCACTGCAAACTGGTAAAAAGAATTCGGTGTCACAAGATGTTACATTGTTCGATAACTGCAAATTGACCAACGTTAAACTCTATTTAAACTCGGAATTTTATCCCTACGATGATTTAAATTTAGATTTTGAAAAAAATAGTTTCGCCGTCCTATTCGACATGTACTCTCGTTTTCGCAAATCTTATTACGGATGCGATAATAGCACCGCGCTATTAACCATTCCAAAATTTCTACATTGCGGTCCTCTAGCGGTCATTGATTGCTCGCGACAAAACGAGTCTGTCAAAACTGCTACCGTGGATGTGAGAATAGAGTTTGAGTGCAGGGAAAATATACCTGCGAATACTACCGCCTATTGTCTCATCTTGCACGATCGGGTTGTCGAATATAATCCATTGACTAATGTAGTCCGCAAAATTACATAGGTCAGCAAATATCCCCTCCATTGCACATGAAGAAAAATATAAAAGATTGAGATGTTTGACGATCGACATCAGTCTGCGATCGGATCTTATCATCATGGCTGCGCCAACGTTTGTGGATCTGCAAGGATTTATTGTTGGGAAAAATTTTATCGTGAAGGAAGCTGCGATTTTGAGAAATGGATCCGTACTTTCTCATTACATTTTTACATGCCCGGTACCATGGTACATGCTCACAAAATCTGAGAGATGCCAAGTTTTATGGCTGATTAAAAACCACCATGGATTATCGTGGAATGATGGACACGTTTCATATTGGAATTCGAAACGTTTAATCACGACGGCGGTGATGGGTGCAACGGAGGAGGATGATGCGTCACCTCTCGTGTACGTTAAAGGTCATGAAAAGCGGCAATGGTTGGCTGATATACTGGACGATGATGCGAGAAACGATGTGATTATTGAAACTTTGGATACAGACTATGAGGATGTAGCTTCTTTAAATAAGTTAGATGTTAAGAATACTATGCGCTGTGAAAATCATGTAAAAAATTGCGCTCTACAAAATGTATTTAAAATTTATAATTGGTGGTTGAAACATCATGATGATGATTCTTCGAATCCATATTTATAATAAATTGATGATGCCATATATTTTTATCGTCTTTCTTATTCTCTCCTTTTTTTCCTCATCCCTATCTATGCATGTGCGCAGTATCGTGTTTCCATACGTGACACAGCTGCCACATATATTTTATTTCGATACTACATTGTAATACATTGAAATATTTGTTCGATAAATGAATATAATTTTAAGTTTGATTTCCGTTCAACGGGTGTTCGTTTCCGTTCGATGGCCGTTCAATTCCGTTCGACGGCGTTTGACAACCGTTCGTTTCCGTTCGATGACCGTTCATTTCCGTTCGATGACCGTTCAATTACCGTTCGACGAGCGTTCGAGGAGCGTTTGAAGAGCGTTCAATTACCGTTCGACGAGCGTTCGAAGAGCGTTTGAAGAGCGTTCGAAGAGCGTTCAATTACCGTTCGACGAGCGTTCGAAAAGCGTTCGAAGAGTGTTCATTTCCGTTTGCCGACCGTTCAATTACCATTCATTTCCGTTTGATCAGTTGACGCATTACATTATATCGTGCTAATTTGCATGGGAAAGATGTATACTTTTGTCTTATGATGCGTTTTTGGTAAAGCGATGATGATACGTCTCTATTCTAAAGTTTCGTACCGAGAAGTTTGTCTTCTCACAAAGTCATGATATGATATTGATATTATATTATACCGCGCTGAGTTGCATGGGACCGGATGTACTTTTGTCTTACGACGCGTTTTTGACATGGTGATAATGTGACATCTCTCACGTTAGATTTTTCAAATGTACGTGACAAAACGTGAAATTATCAAGGCCAAATTGCCGCTTCATAAAGTTCTAACTGGCGCGAGTGAAGTGTTAAAAATCATATATAATGGATCATATTGTCTTTTATATCCAAGAAAACGCAATTCTTGGATATCTTAAATAACGTAGCATTAAACATAATTTTTCGATGGAATGTAAGTATCATTTTCATGATAACTTGAATAATATTACTACTGTATGCGATGCTGTAAAAACGATACGTGAGAGTGATGTCTTTGACAGCGAATCATTGATCGATTGCGAATTATTAACATGTGCTGTAAATGATATTCTTTACGATGCGTGCAATAAATAATTATTTTTATTCCATCTATGAATTTTATTTCTTTCCTTCCATACGAATAAGAATAGTCGACAATTTTTCTCAACACGCTCCGCCAAAGATGTAGAGAAATGCTGAGGTAGATGAGACGCGATGCTCTAGTTGGAATGAGACGCAAGATATTAAAAAGATATATAATGAAGAGGAGTCTGCGACATTAGAATATTATTTCGTTGTTCTTTGCGTTTCATTAGTCTTGTGTGTGTGTTACGTTAGTGCAATGGCTGAAGAAAACGTAATCATTGGTAATGAAGATATGGATGATAATGATGCTGAAGAAAACGTAATCATCGGCAATGAAGATATGGATGAATATGATGTCTGGATGGATCCAGTTGTGGTGGAAAAAATTGTGATTGAGAGAGAGAGAGAAGAGCGAAATGGAAGAAATTATATGCGAAAGAAGAATTATCTGATAAGGAACCTGATTTCGATTTTCGAACTAGTGATGTTGAAGAATTACTTCAGTATGAGCGAGAACAACTTTCGAAGTGGAATCTGGAAACCTCAGTCGTTCAATTTATAAGAAATCGTGAGCTCGGCTTGAAAAAACCCCGCACAATTTCGTTGAACAGATTTCTCAAAACTCGAAAATTTTGGGCGAACTCAGTTAAAAAATGTAATGCAAGTTTTTGTTTTGAATGTATACATGCGGAAGATCCCAATCACACTAAAGTAAAATGTTTCGGAAATAGACTTTGTGAACATCTTGAATTATGTAAAGGTATAGACAAATTCGAAGAAGATGTGCATGAGAATATGCTACGACATGACTTGGAAACGTTGAAGGTAAAAATATTTTTGCTAATGTGTAATAAATTTAAAACATTTACAATTATTATGTTTAATTTCAGAGTTTACGAGAGTACATGAATAGTCGACGAGAGGGACAGGAGCGGAAGTCCCTCAGCCCGACACATCGCCCCTAGTCTTCCAGGAGCGGCTTCACCCCCCCCCCCGCACCACCAAATTATTTTTATTATTTTATTATTCTATTTTATTTTATTATAATCTTAATTTTAAGTACATACACACACACACACACACAATTGTATAAAATACACACATTTTTAATAAATTTATATTTTATATTTTGATGTAAAAAAAAAAAATCTAATTATTTATGCACCTCTCGATGCGTTCCCATCCTTGTGTCTCTCTTGCGTCTCTTTCGCGCTAGTTTTAAATATTGTTATCTTTATCATACTCGTTAGTTGTATGTCTTGCGATATTATCATTCTCTCTCGCACGCGCTAGTTGTAAGTCTTCGCGCTATCGTTCTCTCTTTCGCGCGCGCGCTAATTGTAAGTCTCGCAGTATTATCGTTCTCTCTCGCACGCGTTGCTATTCTCGATATTATCGTTCTCTCTCTTTCGTTTAGAATATACTCGTTGTTCACTTACCTTTGCGTCGTCCTTCTCCCACCTATACATCGTCCTTGTCCCACGTTAACGCCATCCTTGTCACACTCGTAGCACTGTCTTCTTCACACACACACTTTGCACTATCCTTTTCCCACACGTAGCGCTGTCCTTCTCACACCACCGTCCATCGGTCGCGCCGCGGATCCCCCTTCACCGCGCGGACCCCTTCGCCCATCGCTCGCGCCGCGGATCCCCCTTCCCCACGGGTGACGTCACCCTCCGCGCGCCGCGGTTCCTCCTTCCCCGCGCGTGACGTCACTCCCCCCGCACCGCGGTTCCCCTCGCGCCTCACCTCCCCTGAGAGGACCTGAGTTAGAACTGACATAGTATACCTACTATCGTTTGTAGCCGTTCGATAAACCTTTCTAGATGTTTAATAATTGTACAATAGCCGCTCCTAAGCCGTTCACTACAGCACATTACAGGTTGATAGCTGTTTCTGAATTAGCGTTAATCGTACGACGAAGCTCGTTTATCGCAGCCTGCAAAGCTCGCAGGTCCTTCTCGAACGCAGTCAGCTTCTCGTCTGATTCTTTCCATTGATTTTTCAACGTTTTAACGCATTCTTCCACGTACAGTTTGTTGACCACATCGGTATCAGCCTCAGGTTGCACTACACGACGAATCTTGCGCGACCTCGCGTCATAGTCCGTTGCGACGCGACACAGAGCGTTTTGACGCAAGTAACTCGTCACCAATTTACCCCAATGATCGCTCGTGCTGATTTCTTCGTTTCTCCGTTCGAATAAACCAAATTTGTTGATAGGCATTTCGATGCTAGTGTCGTCGATCGATTGATTAGTTTCGTCGAGGCGCCGTTTAATTTATAATAATGCCGGCTTCGCGAAGTTCCTCTATGATCGACAAGATCTCGTTGTCGTGAGCGTTGTGGCCAGCTCGACGCGAAGCATCGAGCAATCGCAGGCGATCCACTAGCTCGTTGGGATCGTCCCAGTGCCGTAATCGATCTTATTGTCGGTTAGCGTCATCGCACGAGGCGTGAATACTCCCGTTCCCGTTTTTTTCTTTTTCGATTCGAACGACATCAACGGCGCGATTATTTGTTTATATTTGTATCCCTTGTTGCTCTTTAATTAACCTTGTGCATTATATCGACGTTTATGCGCACTCGTCGCCATCAATATGCTCTTATATTTTTGCGCATCGTCCTCAGTGTATATGGCGTTATTGGGAATTCTCATGAAGATCAACTCGTATAATCCCGGTGTACCGATGTATCTCACATTGTCTATGATTATAGAGTCATCTTTGTCAATGCCGAATCGTTTGTTACCGAGACGCATTCCATTCTCGTCGAAATAGACGCCGTACACGTGATCGATCGCGTTTTTTTTTCTTTCGTCACCGCTAAGAAGAGCGCCCATGTATTTTTGCCCCAGTGGTCCCAAGTTCTCTCGTAACACTTCTTGACCTTCCGACGTTTGTAACATGTTTCGAACGGATGTTTCGGGCGGATTGCCCGTAGTTTCGAAAACATCTTCGATCGCGAGTGATTCGGGTATCGCGGGTTGCGCGATTCTCGGCGCGAACGGTGTAGAGGTTATCGGCGGTTCATCCAATAAAGTCTCCGATAGATCGGATATACGCGACATCGATAAACGTTTCGCTTTCACCGATCGTTTCCTCTTTTTCGGTGTTGCATCCTTCTCCTCCTCCTCCTCCTCCTCCTCCTCCTCTTCCTTATATCGCTTGATGGGTAACGTTTTAATTATAGCGTTACTCTCCGGCTCTTTTTTCACCGCGATTGCGCTAGAGTTGTCGACGATCTTTTGCAGCGGCTCGATAATAGGTCTAAAATGAGTCGTGACCGCGATATCTTCGTCGATCTTACCGGTCTTCAAAGCACGATGTTTCTTGGGGATCGATTCGCTCGTTTTCTCAATCTCCCGCGCAATCTTTTCACGCTCGCGAATATTATCGTTTCCAGCCATGTTGACGGAACGTCGAGCGTTTCACCCTTCTCGACGGAATGTCGACAGAGACTAACCATTTCGCGGTATCGCGAACACGTTAAATTCTTTTCTGTATCGCCCGTTCGTAAGCGCGCTGTCCTTATCAATCACTAGGAATCCATACTTTTGCTGCCAACAAGTACGGCATAATTCACTGAAATCCTCGTACGACATATCGGTATTCACGTGATCGTTGTACAGGTGTTTCAAATTTGTACCGTCCTGTTTAAACAGGATCAGCAGGTTCGCGTTGTCGCGTATAAGATGTTTCGGTATTCTCGCGTACGTCTGACAAAGATAGAAGCAGTCGACGTTCGAGTGACGACCCATTGAGAAGTACTCTCTTATCGTATCTTGCTTGTCGCACGCCACGTTCATCGAAGACAAAAATCGAGTTTGGACGTGCCTCGCACGGTGGAATGACGTCACTGTTATTCGAGAACGTAAAATAGCCGATTTCGTCGATCGGTATCAATAAATTCTCCAGATATCGATATTTCGGCTGTTGCAGCGACTTTGAGTACACGTACACGTTCTCGAAACGTACACCGTGTGGGCTTTCCAGTAGACTTATCAAAACGTTGGTTTTACCACAATTCGAGGGACCGCAAACGATCGCCTCAACGAGAAAAAGAAAAAAAAAACGTCAAAGAGACGTTAAAAATGCCGCAGGGCGCAACTACCAACGTACAATTGCTACAACTTGCGAAACGTATGCGCATTCCGTATTTTAGAGGCGTTTTCATGCGCGACTCTTTACCGATCGGTGGTATTTATCAAAACGAGAATGGCATCGTAAATTTAGATAGCGTCGAAGGACCGGGTACTCATTGGGTAGCGTACGCAAAGAGGGGGAATCGCGTCGTATATTTCGACAGTTTCGGCAATCTTCGACCTCCCAAGGAACTTGTGCGATATTTCGGACGAAACGTAACGAAGATACAGTACAATCACACGCCTGTTCAAACTTACGATCAGAGCATCTGCGGACAATTGTGCTTGCAATTTCTTCGAACGGTCGATGCGCGCGAATTTAAAGACGGATATCGCGCTATTTAACTCAGTATTCGTTCAACAGTTTTGTCGACATGTCTATGACATTCACGTTGACTGGGAAGAGTAGCGTTCTCGCGGCAAATTTCTTTCCCACTGTAGACTTGAGCGACGATGAATACGAACTCGGTCTAACGGATTTTGAGACTTATCACACGATACCGAACGTGAATTCCTCGAATAATAAATTTTACTTTGGCAAAGACGACGCGGAAATTACGATTCCCGAGGGATCGTACGAGTTGCGAGATATACATGAATTTTTGAAACGTGCAATTTCACGGAAACATCGCGATAAGAAACACATTGACGGCGATAACTACGAAGATGGCGAATATCCGATAGTGCTCCGCGCTAATTACAATACAATGAGAAGCGAGATCAAATGCGCATACAGATTAAACTTTAGCAAACCCGACAACATTGGATCGCTGATAGGATTCTCGAATCGTATTCTCGAGCCGGGAAAATGGTACGAATCGAACATGCCGATTAACATTATCAACGTTAATATTATCCGCGTAGAATGTAACGTGACCGCGGGCGCGTACAACAACGGCAAACTCGTTCATACGATACACAAATTTTCACCGAGGGTACCGCCGGGATATAAGATATCGGAAACGACGGCGCAGATCATTTACCTTCCGATCATCGCGCGGAGCATTACGGATTTAACGTTACGCGTTGTCGACCAGAACGGACGATTGCTCGATTTTCGAGGAGAAGAGATCACCGTAAGATTGCACGTACGACGGCTGCGGCGATAACGTACGTACGTATGCGACGTATGAGATGCTCGTGTTGAACGGATCGAAAGACGCGAGAGATAACACAATCTTTACGAAATCAGCGACACCAACAACATCAACGTCGACGTTCGCTAATATCCAATCATCCGAGAAAAAGAAACTCAGCGCATCGAACGTTGCGTTTTTGCAATCTTTGGGATTCGCGGTGCGAAACAGCTGAACGATGACCGACATTCTCAACATCGGTGACGAACCGATCTTTGACGATCATATCATCAAGATCGAGACTCACACGTACAACCCGTTCGCCAATACAACGTTCGAATACAGTGACGAGATAAGAATACCCATACAACAACAGGATCTGTATACGCTGCCGCACGAGAGTTTCCTATACATCGAGGGATGACTAACGAAAAACAAACCACCAGCTGAAGGAGAAAATGAAGTGATAATGGGAAATAATTGCGTCGCATTCATGTTCGACGAGATTCGATACGAACTCGACGGCGTTGAGATTGATCGCAATAGAAACGTAGGAATAACTACTACGCTTAAAAACTATGTAACAGTATCATCCGGTAGAGACACGATTTTGAAAAATGCTGGCTGGGAGCCGTTTACCTACACGAATGGACATTTCAATTTTTGCGTACCGCTTTACATGTTGCTGGAATTTTGCGAGGATTACAGACGCGTGGTGATTAACGCTCGTCACGAATTGATCTTGATACGATCGCGCAACGACAACAATTGTCTGCATGGAAATTCGGCGCAGGAGCCTGTGATCGACATATTCAAGATACAATAGCGAATGCCTCACGTGCTGTTGAGCGAAATCAAAAAGTTGTCGGTGCTCCGTGCTCTGGAAAGCGGACGATATCTCAGCATGGCTTTTCGCTCGTGGGATCTGTACGAGTATCCGCTATTGCAGCTTACAACCAAGCATTCGTGGGCCATTAAGACCGCGACTCAGCTGGAGAAACCACGATACGTTATCTTCGCTCTGCAGACAGGTCGGAAGAATGTCATGTCTAAGGATGCGAGTGAATTCGACCACTGCAAATTGATCAACGTTAAACTTTATCTGAATTCGGAATATTATCCGTACGACGATATGAATCTGGATTTAGATAAAAACAGATATTCCATTCTGTACGACATGTATATGCGCTTCTGCAAGAATTATTACGGATACAAGTATCTCGAGCCGAGTCTCAACGTCCTGAAGTTTCTACAACACGGTCCGTTCGTGATTATCGATTGTTCTCGACAAAACGAATCGGTCAAGAGCGCAACCATGGATGTGAGATTGGAATTCGAGTGTAAGGAGAACGTACCGCCGAATACCACTGCGTACTGTCTCATCATACACGATCGAGTGATCCAGTACAATCCGTTGACCAACGTTGTACGCAAAATCACCTAAGTGTTTGCGACAACATCGACGCAAGAGAGAGGGGGAAGAGGAGCATGATATAAATCAAAGTCTTGCGAGATGGTTTTAGAGTTTTGTCGTTCCTCTCGACTAGCGTATCGAAGAGAGAGAGATCTCGTCATGTCCGTACCAACGTTTGTGGATCTGCAAGGATTTATCGTTGGGAAAAATTTTGTCGTGAAGGAAGCGGCAGTCTTGAGAAAGGGATACGTTCTATCGCATTACTTTTTCGCAAGTCCCGTACCGTGGTACACGCTTACAAAATCTGAGCGATGTCAAGTCTCATGGCTGATTAGAAATCATCACAGATTACAATGGGAAGACGGAAACGTTCCGTATGGCTTGGCTCAGCGTGCGATTACAACAGCTGTCGTTGGTACGATACATGAAGAAGAAGAAGAAGAAGAAGAATCGTCTGTCGTGTACGTCAAAGGACTTGAAAAGCGAAAATGGCTGGCCGATATACTAGACGATGCGGGGAACGGCTATATTATTGAAACCTTGGATGCGAATTACGAAGATATCGATGCTCTAAATAAATTAGAGGATACGAATAGTATGCGATGTGGAAAACATGTTAAGAATTGCTCCTTACAAAATGTATTTAAAATATTTAACTGATGGTCGCGACGCCAGAAAGAATTGCGATAAAAATAAAATATGTAAACATTCATATGCGTTATCTCTTTTATTTCTCCACCCTAATCCTTTGCATGCGTTTCTAAGAATTCTTTTGTTCGAGCACCGTCTCCCTCTTCTCCTAAATTCCAATGCATTAGAAACATTGATCCCCCACCACTACATTATATTTTTAATAAATGAGCGTCGGGTATAACCGATTAATTCCTGTACGACCAGTGTCGCGTTAACCGCTCGTGGATTCACTTTTCATAACCTCCCAGAGAAATGTACTACATTGAAAGAAGCAGCAGCGGTAGCAGCAGTGGCGGTATCGGAAGACACGTGAATAATTACGTGCCGAGTCGTGATAAAACTCCATCGTTTGAGAACAAATATGACGAGTAAATACGAGAGTAAGTTTCGTTTAACATTTTTTTCTATTTTTCTATTTTTCTATTTTTACAAATTGTATTATTAATATTATTTAATTTTAATTTTTTCCCGTAGCATTTCGTCGGAGCGTCGTGCGGTTCGTGTACTAGGCAGACGATACGCATTGACAGCTACGGAATTCAAATTCATCGAAATCTGTATCAACGTGGGTCCGCCGAGTTACGTGGAGATTGTCATAGAAGATCATCGGGGAAAGAAACTGATATTATCTCTCGAAACGTGGAAGGGACTCTGCGAGCAACGTCGCAATATTCTAAATCTCCTTCGGAACGACTCTCACGACATCTATAATTTTATAAGCGTTGGACCGCTAACAGTGCGAGTTCGTACGATTAACGATGCCAAACTCATAAGTCTCGAATCTTCGAATGTATGCATGATGATGGTAGAATCAACGTTACATCGTATGTTCGATCTCGATCAATGCATAGATGTAACTTTTGATCGATTAGATAAAATTATCCAAATAGTCGATGTCAAATTTACGCAATTCTCCAATATCACGTCCGCTGTAACGGATCTTAAAGAAGTATCGAATGTAATACGCGCGAGTGACGCTTTCAACAAGCATCAACTTGTCGATTGCGAGTTGGTGGCTTTAGCTTTTAGTCCATATAATACGTAAGACGAAAAAAAATATGTAAAAACATGAATAAAGAGTTTTAAGTTTACTATATCATGGTGTACTTTTTTTGCGTTTGCTTGCGTTTATAAAACGGTCGAACATCTGCGCTGATATGCATTGCATTCCTTCCGAGAAAAAATTGCGGAAGACGATTCAGGGAGGTACCATTTGTTTATATTGTTTATAAATGTGCATGCTGTGTAATCCAATGCGAGAGAGATAAGGATACGTCGAACGGGGAAAGAATCTAGAATTACTTATATCGGAGGTGAGGGATGTACCGCGAAAGCAAGGGTGCAAAGCAGCCGAACATCGGCGCTCATACGCGTTGCAATTCTTCCGAGAAAAAATTACGGAGGACGATTCAGGAAGGTACCATTTGTTTATATTGTTTATAAATGTGCATGCTGTGTAATCCAATGCGAGAGAGATAAGGATACGTCGAACGGGGAAAGAATCTACAATTACTTATATCGGGGGTGTATCAGGAAGAGATTAAGAATGTTTAACGTATGTCGTTGTGCAATCGCTACACTAGTGTGACCCTTCGAAGCATAGAGAAAAAAAAACCATGGATCAATCAGTCGTCTCCGAGTTCTGATCGAGAGAAGAAGAATATTACGATTCTAAAAGTGGTGTCGTTCGTATGGAACATAGTTGGTGTGGACTATAGGATATAAAATAATATTATAACAATGGAGCTGCAAATACGTATAGACGAATGGAGGCACATAATCAACCTTTTCCGAGACAATAATAGTGCTGTGGAAAAATCGAACACTAAACAGATATCGATAACACAATATGTGCGCGATCGAGAATTAGGCATACGAGGTATGCGTAAGCAACGTTTCGTCAGACAAGCCGAGGTTAATATGTACGAGAATAGGTACATCGAATGGCCCGATCATGTGCAAGTGAAAATTTTTCGTGAAATTCAGAAGACACACTACTCAATTGATGTAGACAATAATGATTACTCTTATTCCGGTAATAAACGTAAAATTACTCGAATCATAGACTCAGAAGATGGTTGGCAATACCAATGTATTAGACGCAATAATTGCGATCAAATATTTGAATATGAAGACCATGTTTATATATATAAAAATGTCGATTACAGCTGGGTAGATAGGTGTATCAATGACTGTACATACACGCCGTGTATAAATATACGTATCCCAACGGGCATAAACCAAACGTATATAGATTTAATAATCTGGAATGATTTTTATCATGATATTGAATATGATGATTTTAGAAAATGCATTGCTGATAATCATCATAAATTATTATATGTATATAACGCGAATCTCGTAAATGTAAATGTCCGCCTGAAATTATATACAAAAAGTATGCATATGAAAAGAAAAAACAACAGAAAGAGAATGTACAGGTAACGGATAATTTTTGCTAATATAATTACGAAATTAATTTAAAATATTCAAGTAATTATTTTTGGGTGATTTTTTGTAGGAGAATTCAGGAGAGATGAAAAATCTGAATGGAGATCAGAATAGAGAACGAAATAAGAGAATGGAGATCTAAGTAGAAATCATAATGATAACTGTTATGTAAATTTTGATGAGCTATGGGCACTCTATAATAACGGATTAAATTTTATATTTGTTCGAAATTCATAAATTATCACCGCGATATGAAAATTCGAGTAAATTAAAATCCGCATTTTTCCTATTATAAAACCCGAAAATTCAAAAGTAACGGGCGTCGAGAAACTTCTCGAAAACTCTATTTTTAACAAAAACTCGATCGTTCGAATTCTCTTCTGTTTTTTTCAGCACATAAAAAACGCGTATCATAAACAATTGACAACAACATTGTCAACCGTCGCCGGAATCTAAGCGACAGACGGGCATGCGCGCCCATACGCTGATCGCCAATCAGCTGATCGAAAAGGATCGTGCGCATGGCAACTATTAAAAAATTAATTCATGACTTCATCGGCGGCCAATTACGAGCGGCGCCCTGAGGTCACCGCCAATTTCCGAAATTAATTGGTCCACGTTACAACGGAACCAAAAATCAAGTCCGCTATATAAAGGGCCCAGCGCATGGACCCGACACAGAAAAAGTCTCGCACTTTCCCGCTACCGCTTGATCTGTAAAACCGCTTCGCTACGTAAAACCGCTTTGCACAACCGCATCTTATACACGACCGCTTGCTCATTCGGACTTTTCGCTATCACTTCAGTGTCTGAAATCAATTATATTTTTGTATAAACTTTCTTATTTTATTGTGTGTCGTTCAAATAAAACTTTATAAAAAATACAAAAATATACGTGTCGTGTCTTATCGTTGCATTCAATTGTGTGGTGTCCTGCCGCGAAATTCTTCGGAACGCGCTTTCCGCTCAAACTCTCTCATTCGCGAACAATATTTTTATATTTTACATTTTATTTCAATTTTAATTTTAAATACACACACACACACACACATAAATATGTATAATATACACACATTTTAAAATAAATTTTATATATATTTTACTTTTAAAAAATGTATTTATTTACGCGCCTTTCCTTGCGTTCCCATTTCTTTCACTATCTCCCTCGCACGCTTTCAACAAGCATCAACTCATCGATTGCGAGCTGGCGGAAAAAAATCGTGGAAGATGATTCTGAGGTACTATTTGTTTATCAACCGGAGCATATAATATCGCTTGCTTATACTTTCGATAAATATATGGGACCACGCGTACTTTTTACGAGGCGTTTACGAGGTGTTTACGGCGATATGGCGATAATGCCGCATCTCTATTATACGATCTCGGACCGAGACTTCGCTGCCGCATCAGAAAGTCTCCGAGAGTGCGCGAGTTACGAAGAGTAAAGAAAAAATGGAATATATCTATGAAAACTGCCCGGGATGGAAGCAAGCTTTTTCGGACCTGCTCGCGGTCCTGCTAGTGAAGCTGGCGTTCCATTGGAATGTAAGTATTGATTTTGTGATTATTTTATAAAAAAATTGTACATCTATAATGCTTATATTTTTTATATTTTTACAGTCCCAGGATGAAATCGAAATACCGGGATTTATGAATATCCGGCACCGGAAGTGGGTGCGGATAGAGCGGCGGTGGAGGAGGCAGGACCTCTCCTTCATGTGGGGTGACGCTCCGGAGAGTCCCCCGAATGAAGAGGACATCTTTGACCTTCGGCGGCTCTTCGGGGAAGAGCCATACATGGAGGAGGAGATTTGGGTGCCCGGGGAGATTCGGGCACCCGGGGAGATTCGGGCACCCAATGGCATGTGTAATGGGGAACACAGATGTAAGTATTTTTTTATAAATCTTATTATAACTATATATTTTTTTTACTATATATTATAACTATATATTTTTTCTGTTACAGGAGCCGCCTCCCCCTGAACCGGCGCACCCCACCCAAATTAATTTTATATATTTTTTATAATTATATTTTATTATAACATTACATTTTATATTTTTATATTTTTATATTTTTATATTTTTATATTTTTATATTTTTATATTTTACATTTTATTTTAATTTTAAATACACATACACACACACACACATAAATATGTATAATATACACATACACATTTTAAAATAAATTTTATATATATTTTAATTTTAAAAAAAATCTAATTATTTCGCATGCCTCTCCTTGCGTTCCCATTCCTGCGCTAGTTATAAATATCGTTATCTCCCATGCGTTAATCTAAGTCTCGCGCTAGTTATAAGTCTCTCTCTCGCGCTAGTTGTAAGCCTCGTTCGGCATCATCGTTGCGCTAATTGTAAGTCTCGCACCATCGCTCCCTCTCCCTCGCATGCGTTGTTCTCGCGCCATCGCTCCCTCTCCCTCGCACGCGTTGTTCTCGCACCATCGCTCCCCCCTCTCCCTCGCACGCGTTGCCATTCGAAGAAATGTTGCTGTTTATATTATTTATAAACCGAACATGTTCGTACGCAATATTGTTTAACAATCGGGCATGTAATACAATATTGCGATAAAACATCTAACACGCGCCGCTGCCGAAATCCCCTCCGTCCCGCGTGACGTTATTCCCCCGCGCGCCTCACCCCCTGAGAGGACCTGGGTATAATGTAAATATAATATAAATATAAATATTATTTTTCTACAACATTAATATTTTTACTTTGAAACTGATTTTTGTTTTTCTTTTAATATTACTTCTATACTATATTTATTATAAATAAATACAATATTATATATTATAATACTTTTTAATATTATTACCTTTTTTCTCTACAGAAATGTGTGTGTATACAATATATACATATATTTTATTTTCAATCTTTATTTCTTTGAATACTGATACTGATAAGTATATTCCAAATTATATATATTATCATCTGCGGCGTTCTCTCCTCTAAAATATATTTATAATTATATTAACTTTATTTAAGATAAACATATATATTATATAAGATTTATATTCTTTATATTCTTTATGTTCTTTAAAAATTTGTAACATATTTTATTTATTTTTTTTAAATCTATTTGTTTATTTCAATTTCACACGTTCCATGCTTTTCTAACCCTTATAACCTTTTCTCTCACTGTCTCATCATCTGTCATTGACAATTTAAAGATAGCGACGAAATGTTGCAAGTTATTCCACTCGGCAAATCTCCTCCTTCACGGAACATTTTTCGTGACCACTTTCAATCTATGTAGTTGGGTCTCCTTACTCTTACTTCGTGATCAGAATAATATATTGTCATTTTTTGAATACAATATTTTCAAGCTAAAATTATCTGCATTATACAATGATAAAAGAAACATATTTTTGAATAAAATATCTATCTCAATCGATAAACTAAGAATTGATTGCGTCATCATTATTAACAGAAAAAATTACATTAAAATTTTATATTATATTACAGAGGTTGTTGTGTGTACTTTAGCATGGCATTATTATGTACAAAAGTAGTGGTTATATTTTGATCAGTTGCTCGCAAACTCTAACAATAATATAATAAAATATAATATAGTTTTTAAAATATTTTATAAATGTTTTAATAATACATGCTTTTAATATAATGAAATGGATATTGTTTCAAATATTAATTATTAATTGTATTATATAAATATAATTTTCAATATTAATTATCAATTGTATTTTCAATATTAATTATCAAATATTAATTATCAATTGTATTATATAAATATAATTTTAAGCAAAAAATTATGGATCACAATCGATATGTTAAACGCATTCGTCTTTAGAATAAGTTTTTTTTTGTGTAACACTGGCTTATTCTAGGCATTTCTTTATATATTTCTTGGACAAACAAAAAGTGAGCAACCGCGTATCTTAAGTTCTTCACTGCTTCCATACCAAAGTGGTTTATCTACGAAAAAAAACGCAGCAAGTTTTCTTAATATAATTTACTAAAAAGATATTTTGAACTGTTTATACCAAAACCAAATTATAATTCAAATGAAAACATTTTCTAAATGTTTTCATTTGATATAATTCAAATTTTTATGAAATTAATAATTTATCCTAATATAATTAATACACATATAGTGATACATTTGAAAGATATTATAGAGCTTAATAACAGTAGTCACTCGTAAAAAATAATTTAATGTTAAAAATCTTACTGCTACTTTTCAAATCTCTTTAGGAGCTTGTCAATGTAGAGTAAAGTTTCATCCATAAGAAATAATTGAGGAAAATGATAATCTATAAGATCTTTCTTGTATTTAGTTTAAATTTATGTTCTCCATTAAAGAATTTCAATATATCGCTCACCAATAAGCCTTGATAAAAAAAGTAATATTACTAAATTAATATTAATATATAAAATGCGTCAAATTATCGAAATAAGTTAATTATACTTGTAAAATTTCTGGATATGGATAGTTGCATTTATAATGATAACCTGACATCGACTACAGCTAGTCTGAATTTATAAGACCTATCAACACTTATTCCTTCGACATCTGGGGATGCCTATATATCAGATAGATTAAAATATAAAAGATATAAGATATAAAAGATTTATTAAATAAAATAAATTTATAAAATCTATAACTTATTTACTTAATACAAAATTTTATTACAAATAAAAATAATTAACTTATTTAAAACCAAAATTATAATATAATATACCAATATAATTGTAACAAAATTATCACACTTTCTCAACTGTCAAACTATTAACCTTCGCGATGACAGCCACTCGATGGTATACGTATATAACGCACAACGCGAATCGAGACAACCAATCAGCATCGCGGAAAAGCGGCAACAATACATGCGAGAATCGACTTTACATGCCTTTTTTAGAAAGGGAAAGTTTACAAAACATTTTAAAGTTAAATACAAAATTTTTAAGCCATAAAATAAAGAGGAAATTCAAATAGTTTTTATTTATTTAAGACTATTTTTATTTAAGACTATTCTTCGAAAATCAGTTTTGCTTTTTACACTACTTCAATTTGAATAAAAAAGTTTATAAGTAGATACTTTATTCTAAAATTTTAATAAAGAAACAAATTCTAATATTTTTAAAAACTTTTTTAAAAACTTTTTTTTCGAAAATAATGTAAGTTTCTTTGTTCAGGATTCGCCCTGAATTTAGAACGAAAATATCACCCCCTGTAATATTGGTGCCATCCGTGCGCACCAAATCGAACTCACAAATATAATTCCGTACGGTGTTTTTTCGAAATCAGCCAGGATCTGCGTGATCGCGTAATAATACATGGTCCTGGCCAATTAAAAGTTCGAAACATCACGCGATTTTACGTGCCGAAACGTGATAGGCTCAAATCGAATCATCCGATGCGCAATAGATTCCTTATATAGCGGGAGAAAGACTCTCTCCCGCTGAATAAGAGTGGAATAATTGTGAAGTCATAGTTGAGTCATTGTCGAGTCTTTATCACGGAATCATAAAAAGTCTTTAAAAAGTGCAAGTAATCGAGAGCGAATCGGAAGTGCAGTTAGAGAATTTTCTAAGTAAATCGCAAGTGAGACGTGAACGTCGCGAGTGCATAAACTAACTAGTCAGTGTATAAAGTCTCGCGAATAATCAATTCGAACTCACTTAAACGAATCGATCCCGTATCACACGAGAACATTCTGAGCGCGAGTGTCGGGATTCATCGAAGCGCCTCCACTCGGAGTGAGAGGTGGAGCCTCTTTCTCATTGAGCCTCCGCTCATTCGTGTGCTCGTGACATAACGTCGTCTCTCTCAATCTCGTGCATGCAACCGTGAATAGTGCGATCTTGCTCGATCTCGCGAACGGCCGCAATAAAGCCGTCACGCTCGCTCTCGCAGACAGCCGATAGAGCGCTGTCTCGCTCGCTCTTGCAGACAGCTGATGGAGCGCTGTCTCTCTCAATCTCGTGCGTGCAACCGTGAATTGTGCGGTCTCGCTCAATCTCGCAGACGGCCGCAATAAAGCCATCTCGCCGCTCTCACAGACAGCCATTAGAGCGCTGTCTCTCTCAAGTTCGTGCGTGCACCCGTGAGTAGTGCGGTCTCGTTCGATCTCGCGAACGGCCGATAGAGCGCCGTCTCGCTCGCTCTTACAGACAGCTGATGGAGCGCTGTCTCTCTCAATCTCGTGCGTGCAACCGTGAATCGTGCGGTCTCGCTCGCTCTCGCGGACGGCCGATAGAGCGCCGTCTCGCTCGCTCTCGCGGACGGCCGATAGAGCGCCGTCTCGCTCGCTCTCGCGGACGGCCGATAGAGCGCCGTCTCGCTCGCTCTCACGCGAACAGCTGATAACGCGCTGTATCACTTATATCAAGTGAACAATTGTATAATGCAATTTCGCCAAACCGAGTACGAATCTCGACGTGCTCAAATATTCGAAATAGAGTCGCACACGCATCGAAGGCTCACAACCTTGTACATATAGTGTAATTTTGCGCTATAAACTTATCGCCATTCGTGTGGATGTCACTGTGTTATAATCAAAAGAGCAATTTTACTTTATTCTATCCCGTCACTCATCCAGTGCGAAATAACGTGATTTGCAAACTCGCGATACTCTCGCGGGTGTGTACCGGCAAAACAAAATTGCAATTCAAAGGTGCGATCCCGAACATTTTCAAAATTTCCAGCGACAAAAAAGCTCTGCAAAAAAAGATTAATTAATTTTTATTAATAGTTTAATGGTTTATTTTGAAAATATTTATTTATAAATCATTTTTTTTATTTCTCATACTTAAAAATTCGTAATTAATATTTTTCATTTGTGAAGCTTTTTTTTGATTGGAATCAAACAATATTTTCAACAAAAATTGTGAAAAATAATCTGAAAAATCGAAAATATTAGAATTTTGTCTTCATTATTAAAACATAAAAATAAAATGTCTATTTTTGTAAAATCTTTTTATTCAAATTAGAGTAGTGTAAAAAAGTGTCATTTTTGAAAAAAATGCAACAAATGATCTTAAAAAATCAAAATTATCTGAACCCATTCTTTATTCATTGTGTTTTGAAGATTTTGTATTTAAATCTAAAATTTCAATTTTTTTTTTTAAAAAATCGGAGAAGTCCTTAACGAAATAAAAATAATTATAATTACAATTAATTATAAATACAACTAAAACACTGTCAAATTTTTTTGAATTTTGTTCAGAAAATATATACACAAGTATAAAGAAATAACCACCTTATTAGTGACAATATCTTTATTCTTCTTAAAGTAATAAGTATTAAAAATTTTTTAATTTTATAGTTTTTTAAATTCATAACTGGAGTATGGATAGAGATAAAAATTTTAAAAAATTATAGAAACTACATTTCATAAATACAAAAACATAACAAAAATAAATCAAGTAAAAAATAGTCACCAAACAAGTTGTTTTCATATGGAATACTCCATATATATACATACATATATACATACATACATATACATAGAATTTTGCTATATTATCACTATGTTAAAAATATCTCTTAATGTTTATATTAATACAATCTGATATATATATACAGTGTGTCCTAAAAGTATGGACACATCTGATTTTCTTGGAAAATAAGCGTGCTAGAAAAAAATGTCAATAACAAAAGTTTCGGGAAATCAAACGGTGCATCTAAGAGTGACCTTGAGTTTGACCTTGAGCTTGACCTTCAAGGTTATTTGAAGGTCAAAGTGTTTTTTAATGGAAACCCCTATTTTTGATATTCGAATATTTTTGATATTCGTATATTCTTATAGCTGACCTCGAGAGCTTTCCAAAACACTATAATAAAATATTTTTCCCTCAAGCATTTATCGAGTTATGCGGCTTCAAATCATTTCTTAATTTTACATAAACCGTAAAATATCTTGTAAAATATTCACTTTTCGATTATTTTACCTTAATACTTTTATGTACAAAATAATGAGAGAAATCAATTGGCGTAAAGAAAACATATAGTTGTTTTTAAGAAAAAATATGTAATTTGCAATTAACAATTCCATATTTTTTCTTAAAAACAATTGTATGTTTCCTTTACACCAATTGATTCCTCTCATTATTTTGTACATAAAAGTATTAAGGTAAAATAATCGCAAAGTGAATATTTTACAAGATATTTTACGGTTTATGTAAAATTAAGAAATGATTTGAAGCCTCCTAACTCGATAAATGCTTGAGGGAAAAATATTTTATTATAGTATTTTGGAAAGCTCTCGAGGTCAGCTATAAGAATATACAATCAAAAATAGGGGTTCTCATTTAAAAAAAACACTTTGACTTTCAAATAACCTTGAAGGTCAAGCTCAAGGTCAAACTCAAGGTCACTCTTAGATGCACCGTTTGATTTCCCGAAACTTTTGTTATTGACGTTTTTTTCTAGCAAGCTTATTTTCCAAGAAAATCAGGTGTGTCCATACTTTTGGGACACGCTGTATATACACGGTGGGCCGTAATAAAAAATGTGTAATTTGCAATGCACTTTTTGTTATAAACAATCATGCGTTTTCTTTGCACCAATAGTTTTATCTCATTATCCTGTGCATAAAAGTATTAGGGTAAGACTATCGAAAACTAAATATTTTACGAGATATTTTGCATTTTATATCGAAGTACTGCAAACTTTGAAGCCTTATAACTCAAAAAGTACTTAATGAAAAAACATTTGTCTGTAGTGTTTTGGAAAGCTCTTGAGATAAGCTACAAGAATATGTAATGAAAAATAGTGGGTTCAATTTAAGAAATTGAAGATGACTTTTATGTGACCTTCAAATGACTTTCCAAGGTCAAACCAATGCTACCATCTTATGTCCCTCTTCACACCCTACAATTTTTGTTTGAAACATTTCTTTCTGAAGAGTGCTGTTTTCGAGATATTCGAGTGTATTGATTAAAATGACTTGCCCTGTATATATTGATATATATATATATATATATATATATATATATATATATATATATAGTGTGTGTGTGTGTGAATAGAAATTTACATATTTGCCTGCCTTGTGTCTAACAAATACAGTTATGAAGAAATATTCCCTATATGTTTAATTATATATATACCGGGTGTTTCAGACCACCCGTACACCCCATTTTAAAGCAAAGGAAGTGGTTATTTTGAAAAATGTTTCAGACAAAAGTTGTTGAAGATAAAGTAATGCATTACATGGGTAAATTTGATTGACCTTGGGTGGCGTCGTGAAGGTCATGTCAAGGTCGACTTGAATTTTTTAAATGGGAACCCCTATTTTTCATTGCATATTCTTGTAGCTTATCTCGAGAGCTTTCCAAAACACTATAATTAAGTACCTTTTTATTAAGTACTTTTTGAGTTATAAGGCTTGAAATAATTTCTTAATTTTATATAAACCATAAAATATCTAGTAAACCATTCATTTTTCGATTATCTTACCTTCATACTTTTATGTACAAAATAATGAGAGGAATCAATTGGTGTAAAGAAAACACATAGTTGTTTCTAAGAAAAAATATGGAATTGTTAATTGCAAATTACATATTTTTTCTTAGAAACAACTATGTGTTTTCTTTACACCAATTGATTCCTCTCATTATTTTGTACATAAAAGTATGAAGGTAAGATAATCGAAAAATGAATGGTTTACTAGATATTTTATGGTTTATGTAAAATTAAGAAATTATTTCAAGCCTTATAACTCAAAAAGTACTTAATAAAAAGGTACTTAATTATAGTGTTTTGGAAAGCTCTCGAGATAAGCTACAAGAATATGCAATGAAAAATAGGGGTTCCCATTTAAAAAATTCAAGTCGACCTTGACATGACCTTCACGACGCCACCCAAGGTCAATCAAATTTACCCATGTAATGCATTACTTTATCTTCAACAACTTTTGTCTGAAACATTTTTCAAAATAACCACTTCCTTTGCTTTAAAATGGGGTGTACGGGTGGTCTGAAACACCCGGTATATATATATATATATATACATATATATATATATATTCATACATATATATTGTGACGTTGCCGTCCTGTAGCGCGTCCATCCGCTCCAAGATTTCACGGGGCGCGGGCCGAGCGGCCGCGCCAGAATCAACCTCGAGAGAGCATTATCGAAAATCCCCGGAGAAACGAGCGCTATCGTTAATTTGTGAGCATTTTTATTAATTGTATCGATATTTTTTGTTTGTCATAACCGACAACGGGCACCTCGCCGGAGAAGATCCGGAGGACCGGAAGCATCGAGGAAGATTGCGTCAAGACGCTCGTCGACAGCGAACGGAGGATAGAGTAGCGCCTGGAAAACACTTAGCGAAGAACGCTACCGGGGGAATTCGCCCGCGTCCCAGAAAGAGGGACGGAAGTCCGATCAACGCTACCCTCCGAGGAGGACAAACGACAGCGGAGTCTCCCTCGGGCCCTTGTAAATGGGCCCGCGATAGCTAGAAATTCAAATCAAATTAATTTCGCGCGAGGCGCCAGGACACCGCGCGTGACGCGAGGCGCCAGGATCTCTCGCGTGTCGCGAGCCGATTGGCCGCGGGGCTGCGCACCCCACCAAGCGGTCATTGACGCCGCTATCGACCCCGGGCCGCGAGATCCAGGGATGACTCTGGTGCGGGAGCTCGAGCTCAATAGTCGCTCTAGTTTATTCGTTGTCGTTATCGTGTGTCTGTCGCCATTGTTGAGATCCACGCAGAGGACGACGCCGAGGACCATCCCCAGCAGGAGGAAACATTGTCGGTGAGGTTGCCCATCTTTCCTTTGTGAGCCACGTACGCGATTTAGTTCGCGAGCCGGCCGTTCTGCCGCCGTCGCCATTTTTCGTATTTCGAGACCGCTCGAGCCTTTTGCTGAGCCGTCGATATTTTGCGTATTTTCGAGCGACCGGAGGCAAGCGACCGAGGAAGGACCATCGTAACGTCGGCGTTAGATTGATAAGGCAACGTTCGTCTCTCTCCAGGTTTCGGGTGTTCTTTACGCGTAGCTATCGACCGCTGAATATCGACCGCGTGCACGAAGGATCGCGAAAGCGAATACCGCCCGTGTTGTCGTACCGCTGTCGTTGCCGCGTGGAATATTCCGTAAAGTATCTCCGGGCGATTTTTGATGTCTGATTGCGTGTATGTCGTCGTCAATTGTTAAGAGTGCGTATGAGCGTTTATGGTATTTTATTATAGTGTGAGCGTGAAAGTATTTGCGTCTTTGTCGCGCTTATTACGCCGTCGAATAGCGCGTAATAAACGATAATTTGTATCTGCCGAATTGGTCGCGGTTCGAAATAGTCGCCAAAGTATCGACAGTGAAATCTGAGCTGCTTGCGCGGAAGAAAGGGGCGAAACGTCGGCGGAGAAAAATCTCCGACCGCCGTCGGCTACCGAAATTCGAGAATATCGTTCGCCTGTCGCATACGTGATCCGTCTTCGCAAAAGTATTAAATATTTTCGATCTAGGGTTACTTATGCTGTCGAATTATTAAGCTGTCGATTTGTTTTGCGAACTAGGAAATTGTGAGGAAAAGTCCGTAGCGATAAGTTGTCGATTTGGCTGCCGAAACGATATAGCTTGAGTGAATATTATCCGCGAATATGTCCGTGCCGAAAACCCTTTGTATTCCGTAAAGTCTCGCTCAGTCCTACGAACTCCGGCCATAAAAACGGATAAACAACCGGATTGTCTTAGCGCTCTCGTTTTAGTTGTCGATTTCAAGCAGATATTTGCTCAGAATACCGTCGTATTATTCGTGCCAGGATTGATTGTATTGTATATTTCGCTTTCGTATTTCGTTCGAATTTATTGTGAACCGTCGTTTCAACTTGATTTGTATGATTCGTTCTCGTTTCTAGTGGAAATCATAGCGAACCAATGTCTCTGTAAGGAATTATTAATCTCAGTTGAATTATCGCTTCTTATTGATTGCTGATTTATTGTTCAAAATTGATCCATGTATTATTATTGATTTATTATTATTCACTCGTATTGTTATTTTATTTTTCTAGTAATAAACTTGTTATCTTTCTTTGTTCAAATCGAGTAATTTATTTAAGTGTTCGTCTCGCTTGGTCGTCAATTGTCGTCTTGTCTGTCGTCTGTTGGTTCCGTGAAGACTCGCATAATCAATTAACTTTCTCTAACAACCCATCCCCTCTACCGTTAGGCGAGCTAGTCGGCCCGTGGCGAAGCAGGCTATCGTTTTTAGCATCTTTCGGCTTTTCGCGAAAACTGATGCGTGAAAGACCGCATCTAGCGCCCAACCTATCGAGGTATCGAGACGGCCTCCGCTCCGCCGCGGCTCGCGCGAGAACGTCCTCCATCTCTATTTCACCGAGCGCGAGTATATTAATTTCGTTATTTTTTTTTTACGGCGTTTTCGCTCCCCCGCGCACGCTCCCATCCAACATCTCGAGGAGTGTCGCGAATTATTTCAATTAATTGAAGAAACGTCGCAATATATATATATATATATATATATATATATATATATATATATATATAGTTTATTTCTTAAACAAAACAATATCGTTTCCATTAAAAGTAATTTTAGATCAAATCTACAAAAACAACTTGTTTTTTTCCATAGTAAATTTTCTTCTTAAGAAATCTAGAATTACAAAAAGTAATCCTTTGTATTGATTTTGTTTCAAGAAATACTCAATTGGAAAAGTGGTCTGCAAATTCAATTCGTTGTGCCGATCTGTGTGCAGATCACTTCAGTAAGGATTCCTTTAAGGGAAAAAGTAAGAAGTTATTGAAACGCAGCTCAGTACCTCGTCCCTTTAAAAATATTAGGCTAATAATTGATGAAGATATAGACATGGAGAGCACGCCTATTATAGTAGAGAGCACGCCTATTGTAGTAGAAGAAATAAATAATGAAAATTCGGTAAGGCCAACGACATCCACAAATATTAAAATTGATGAAATAACATTCAGATGAATATCTGGTTTTGCAAATAACAAGTAATTCATTAATTAACCCGAAGTAGAACTTGATAGAGAGAAGTTTTTGGCGGGTGCGATTCCCGCATAACCCGTTGCACCCGGCAGTATCGCACAACGTTTAAATGCACTCGGTATGATTCAAAAGCAAGGAAATTGGGTGCCATACGAATTGAAGCCGCGAAATGTTGAACGGCGATTTTTTACGTGTGAACAATTGCTTCAACGGCAAAAAAGAAAGGGTTTTTTGCACCGTATCATCACTGGCGATGAAAAATGGATACGCTACGATAATCCTAAGCGTAGAAAATCGTGGGGTTTGCCTGGTCATGCATCAACATCGACGGCAAGGCCGAATATTCATGGTTCGAAGCTCATGCTTTGTATTTGATGGGACCAGCTTGGTGTTGTGTACTATAAGCTGCTTCAACCGAATGAAACCATCACTGGTGAACGCTACCGAACACAATTGATGCGTTTGAGCCGTGCATTGAAGAAAAAACGGCCGCAATTCGAGCAAAGGCACGATAAAGTAATTTTTCAACATGACAACGTGCGACCACATGTTGCTCGTGTAGTCAAAAAATAGAAACGCTGAAATGGGATGTTTTACCCCACCCGCCATATTCATCAGATATTGCTCCATCGGATTACTACTTGTTCCGATCCATAGAAAACGCCCTGGTTAAGCAGTGCTTCCAATCTTACGAAAATACGAAAAATTGGATCGATTGGTGGATAGCATCAAAAGATGAGTTGTTCTTTCGACACGGAATCCGTATGCTGCCAGAAAGATGGGAAAAAGTAGTGGCTAGCGATGGACAATACTTTGAAAAATAATAATGTACACAATAAATAAACAATTTCAAAATTAACAGCCAAAATATTAATTATATCTAATATAAATATATATATATATATAATATATATATATGTATATATATATATATATGTTAAAGCAAAATAAGATAATTAATTGCCTTTTATTTCAATCAATGTTCCTCGAGGGACAGACTCCCCCGGATGCAAATACAAGTATCTTGGCAATTAAGCCGCGCGTCAACTTAAATATTACATGGGCAGGGAACAATCGGCCCCCACCCCGCCAATGGGCCGAGCAATAAGGAAAAATCTCCCCCTATCACAGATTATAATTAATAGTACATCAAAGGCTATTGTTCTCACCCCCGAACGCAAGAAAAAAGAGTCAAACAATTAAAAAAGACTCGAGGGCGAGCACACGGCGAAAATAAATAATAAAAATAAAAGAAAAGTCTTCCCGACATTCATACTCGACTAAAATACAATATTGGTTTCGTGATACTCATACTCGATAACAAAGAGGCCCACACAATATGCAATAAACATTTAAAAAATCAAAAGATATAAAAAGTGTATAAAAATTAAAACTGTGGGCAAGACAACAACTAGCTAATAATTTACGCGGCATTCACACTCGACAACAACTAAAAAGACTATACAATTGCACAAAGGACGCTAGTGCCGCTCCTGCTCGATGGGCCAGCGCCGGCGAATCGCGCGAGGGGGTGTAGCGAGCACCCCACCAACAGAGGGGCGTGAAGGGGCGCCGTACTGGCGAACGCCAGACACATGCTCCACGTAAATGTCTCTGGACCAGCGTATGGCATCCGAGACGGCGCATCATGGAGGCGTATGCACTGCCGATGTGCAACACCCGAAGCACCGCCTTATTGGCCAGATCCCACTAGCCCAAGGAACTGAAGATGAAGGTCGTCACGACGACGCGATACCCTTTGCGCTGGAGCGCCTCCGCTAGGGGCGAGTATTTGGCAACTTTCCTCGCCCTAGCTGAACGACTTCCAGCGATTTTCAAAGGACACCGTGACGTCGCAAATGACGACGCTTGGAGCTCGTGCCTGACTACAAGGTCAGGTCGTAGCTCCCCAGGTTCCCCGTCGATTCCCTCGACCCGCTGATTCACCCGCTTATCTCTTGGCATCCGGCAAGCCTTCCAGAGGCGGTGCAAGGCGGCGTCGTGCCTCAGCTGAATGGCGGCAGAATGGACCCCGCAATGATTTAACACGTGGGGAAGGGTCTCTGCTGCCAACCCGCAGCGCCGACACCTCCGGTCTGCCTCCCCCCCAACGGCGTGCATCGTTGAGAGGGAGAACATCCAATTTGGCGCGGTGGATGAATCGCCAGTCGGCGAAGCGAGTGAAGCTGCCGCCACGGACGAAGTGATTGCCCCAGCCCGCGACAACACCTTGAACACTCTCCCCTGATCCGGTTTGGCTGTTAAAGTGTTAAAGTAATATGCCGCCACCGCTGAGTGCAGACGGGTCACCACCTGGTTGCGAGCACCAGGTCGGATTTTTATCGCGTCGCCCCTGGGCCCCGGCACTCGACAATCAGCTCCTCGGTCGCTTCGCACCACCGCCACCGGAACAATCTTTCGGACTCCCTCCTCGCGGCATTCCTCGCCCTCGACCACAAGGAGGATTCACCCCCGCCTCGCAGCCTCCCCTCGAGCGAGCCCGAGAGGAATGCTGCGACGTCCTCGTTAGTCGGACCGCCAATGCGCTGGGCCACAACTCCCCGCAGAGACGCCCACGCGAGATTCCTGCCGTAAGCATACGGAAGGCGTGTGACACGGACAGGATATCTGCGAGGTCAGCTAGCGGGAATAGTCCACAACCCCCACATCTTAGGGGGAGGTAGACTACTTCCGCGCTGGCTCTCTGCGGGAGGTTGAGCCAGGACTTGGCCATCCGCCGGACCTGCAGGTCTGCGGCCTTCAGGGGTTTCTTCTCCACTGCAGCACTCCGCAGCAGAAAGTCCAACCGTGGCAGGATGTTAGTTGCCACTAACTCCAATTTCTGCCATGGAGCAAGGAGGGATTGGTCCACCGCTCGGAGATCCTCGAGGAGGCCCCCGATTGTAGCAAATGGTGTTTGATCGACCGAAGACCTGGTCGGGACACCGAAATGTCGATAAGGCTCAGATGACAAATGATGAACGGGCTGCCCCTGGATGACGAACGTCGTCGGCAGGACCCTGCCGCCAGAGCCTGCGGCGAGATGCAGGTGGCACATTTGGCAGGGTTAAACCGCAACCCCACCGACGATGCCGCGTCCTCCGCGACCAATAGTCGCCGCATTCCCTCGGGCGAATCTGCGACGAGTGCAATGTCGTCCGCGTACGTCACAACGCTGTGGCGAGAGCCCAATAGATCAAACCCCGCATCGACTGCGGTAACTGCACGCAGTACTGAGTTGATAGCGAGGTCGAATACTATCGGACTCAGCGGACAACCCTGCCGCACACTCGAGCGAATAAGGACAGGAGTGGTGTAGCCCTCGGCGGTTCACACCCGCATGGAGCACCCGTCATACATGGAATTCCACATCCTGGCGAGGATCCCCAGGCACGCCGGAGCGAACGAGAGCGCGGCGGATCGCCGCGTGCGGGACCGATCCAAACGCATTGGACAGGTCCAGCCACGCGACGACCGCCTGACGTCGAGTCCGCCGGGCATCAGTCAGGATTTCCTGCAAAACGAAATTGTGCTCAATGCACCCCTCGTCCCGCAGGAACTTCTTCTGAGCCGGACAGAGCTTGTTGTTCGTGACCGCCCATTCGGTCATATGATCGGCGATGAGCGCGGCAAAGAGCTTGGGGGCGGTGTCTCTTAGAGCGAGAGGACGCCAGTTTTCCAAAGAATCGCGGTCCCCTTTCTTGTACATCAATACGGTGTTGGAGGTCTTCCAGGACGCGGCGACTGCCTCGAGTCGATAGCACGCTTTGAATAGCGCGGTGAGGAGCAGCGCCCCAGGATCCGCTTCATGGAGGTCATGGGAAGTGATACCGTCTGGACTCGGCGCAGAGTTCGTCATACGCTGGAGCCGACGGTCCACCTCTCGCTCCGTCAAGGGATCCATGAGGTACGCGGACTCCCCCCCATCGATCGAGGAGTCAGTGC
Organism: Camponotus floridanus; assembly: GCF_003227725.1. NCBI lineage: Eukaryota > Metazoa > Arthropoda > Insecta > Hymenoptera > Formicidae > Camponotus > Camponotus floridanus. The sequence goes on along the minus strand of NW_020229304.1, from coordinate 143,567 downwards.
GCTCCACCTCCGCGCCGGAACTGTCCAGGTCCTCCCCTCCACGATACAGTCGCTCGAAGTACGCGTGAACCCGATCCTTCGGCACTTGGCAGAATTCTGTGGGCTCCTCCAATACTTCTCGGACCACTTTGTGTCGGTTCGTCCTGTACAGCGCTTACAAACGCGTGGCTTCGCGCACCCAGCCACCGCATCCTTCTCCCGACTGCGGAGGGCTGGCCGGTGCCGGCCCTCTTCCCCCCCTTACATTGCCGCCGTCCCGTGCCAACACCTCTCCCTTGCCGCGCCGCACTCCCGCCTCACGCGACCGAGCTGGACGGTCGCGGACGCCGAACGCATCCCCGTCGACCCTCCCTGATACCTCTTCCCCGAAGAAAGCCGCGACCGAAGCTGCAAACTTCTCCAAGTCCGCAATCAAGGTGACGGCCTCGGCTCGCCCAACCAGCCCATCGCGAGCGGCCACGCGCTGCCATCTGCGTAGCCTAGCGACTGCCGCAAGGGCAGACGGACCAGCGACACGCCGCGGACCTCGAGGATGCTCCCCGCCTCCGCTGCTCCTCGGACTCGCCGGCGTCTCGCCGCTCGCTCCGACGCCAACGGCTGCGCGTACTCCCCGCCGACGACCCATCATTCCAGGACACTCACGGGAGCATCGATGACCTCGGATGATCGATGCCTTCTGGTCCTCCAGGTCGTCCAGCATGCTCTCCCGGTGCATCCTCCACGCTGGTCCTCTGCAATGGGATGCCCACTCCAACTCCTGAACGGAACGAACTAGAGTTCGCCGCAATTGTAGTATGGTTTAATTAATGAAATATTCGCCGGCGCTTGCAGCGGGGGAAGGCCGGACACCGGGTTCCGCCTCGCGGCCGCCGGAGGAGCCATCGCTCCATTGTCGCCTCGCTCTTCTCCCCAGGCGCACTCTCCACGGCCCATCCTTTCCGCTGTCCCCCTCATCCTCCGTATTCCTCCGCGTCGCTTCCTCCGGATGCCGCCGCTCCTCCCCCGGGTGGTGTGGGGGTCCTCTCCTCTCGACGCATTCGTTGCTTGACCAGACACGGAGACACCTCCGTGATGGTGGGGAGATGGGGGGGGGTGCCTCCCCGCGGGAAACCCCGTGGACATCACGGGCGACCCGCATGAGACTGTCGTCACCGTGCTGGTCGTGAGAGTGGCAGGCGCTGACGACACCGCGGGCATCGCTGATGGTGGCGACCTCTGGACCCTCACTGAACTGTCGCGGACGTTCGGCGACGGAGTGGGGGTACTTCCTGTGGGGGGCATGGTCTCGTTACAGGGGGGACGTCTTCGCCGTTCCCTGGGCCTCCCCTACGTCTGTCGCCCGCAGTGTCAGCGCGGCGCTCAGATCGCGCACCGCGGTGCCGTTGTGGATAGTGGATGCCGGCTGGGTTCCCGCGATGCGCTTTTGGCCGATGTTCGGACCTGCGTCCTCGCCTCCGTCGTGCCTCCGTTCGCGACCGATGTGCCCGCCGTCCGAAACTGGCTCCTGGTTCTGGGCCTCGCCCGGGTGATGTTTAGCGGGGTCCTCTCGGGGATCTCCTCCTGTCACCCCCCCTCCCGCCGAACGTGGGTGTATCGACGGAGTTTGGTGATGGAAAAGGTGGGGGGTCCGCGCATCGGCCTGGACGCGCTGCTCTTCTCGAGAGACACGCTGCTGGATTTCCGTCTCCTTGAATTATAGTTGAACCCCGCCGAGCTGGTTGGTGAGGTCATGGAAGTTCTCGATGGTCCACTCGCCTTGCCGGATGATATGCGAGACGATCCGCGTGCTTCTCTTGACGCAGGAGGCGAGCTCTTCTTATTGGCTGCGCCGCGCTTCAATGAAAGCCTGCCTTTACGGTGCGGATGCGCCTTGCGGAAGGCACGTAGTTGCGGCGGCCGGCCGCGGCGCTCTCCAAGATGGCGGCCGTGCCATCTGTCATCGCTGTTGCTGCTGGTGTTGTTGCTGCTGTTGTGGCGGTCGCCGACGGCGATGATCTGCACGGCCCCGCTGCGATGAGGGCCGCGTACGAGTGGGACGTCCTTGCCGGTGGTGTGGCGTATGATGATGTTGTTGCAGGTGCTGATGCTGTTGTTGCTGCTGTCCTTAGCGCCGGAGCCATGAAGCGCAGCCTGGGTTGCCGCGAGTTGGACGCGCGGTTTTGCGATGACGCTCCGACGGACGCCGACGACCTCGGGGCGGAACCCGTTGCCGGCCGGTCCCGTGCACCTGTGAACGCACCGGAAATATTATAATTATTGGAGCTACTCGCTCCGTCTGTGCTGCGACCCGCTCGGCCCCGAGGAGTCGCATGTTCCTTTTCGTAATGTGCCTTGACAGGCTTCACAGGATACGCCACGTAACCGCGAAAATTACATTCCGAGCACTTGTACGTAATTGTATCCCCGGGATGTTTCGCTTTAAGATGTTTCGCAAGATGAAGCGGGTCGCAGAAGTCGTCCCGTGACTTAACCTTCGAGTTCTCGCTCCACCAACAGCGGAGGCATTGCACCCTCGCTGGGAGCAGGAACACTAGGACGACGACTTGCGGAGATGCGGGCATAAATAATAAATTATAATTTTAATTATAATTTATCGGCTCTATTGCCTTTTAACAAATAATATTAATGACGCGTGGATCGCACGGACAGCGCGCGCGGAGCGCGGGAGCAGCGCGCAGCGGGCAGACCCGCGAGCAGTGGGTCTCGGGCGGAACCCGGGGCATACCGCCGTCACGCGCTGCACTCTCGCGCACTCGCCGCGGCATCACGCACTATACATAACTTGTCACGGGGTGACACACACTTAACCTTACACACAGACGGAGCACTCCATGAATTAGCGGCACTAGTATACGCGCACACGCGGACGCATCACTTCCCGGAACACTACTTCGCAGACTTACACTCGCGCAACAAATAATAAAAACTACGGCTCTCTGAGCAATTAGGGGATTCAGAATGTTTCCACTAGTTCAGTGCTGGGATTTACTTGCAACTTTCGGCCAGATTTCTTAGCTTACTGTTCCCCTCTTACTGCTCGCTCCTTAGCGACCGCGCCACCGAACGCTCGTAACTAAGGAGCGCTCAGGAACATGCGCGTCACAAATGTTATGTGACAATCTATCTAAGTTCTCTTTATTGTTTATTAATAATAAAAATAAGTATTCTGTTATTAATTACGTATATGTTCTGTAACAATTTAAAATATTTGTATTTTGAAATGTAATGACAATAAGAGAATTTAGATAGATAGATTGCCACATTACATTTGTGACGCACACGTTCCTGAACGCTTCTTAGTTACGAGCGGCGCGAGAGGTGAGAGGGAAACAGTAGGCGTAAGCTAAGAAATTCGGCCGAAAGTTGCAAGTAAATCCCAGCACTGCACTAGTTTATTGGGCCGTTCCTGGCGGTACTAGTATATACACGGTGGGCCATTTTAATCGATGCACTCGAATATCTCGAAAACAGCACTCTTCAGAAAGAAATGTTTCAAACAAAAATTGTAGGGTGTGAAGGGGGACATAAGATGGTGTCATTGGTTTGACCTTGGATAGTCGTTTGAAGATCATGTGAAGGTCACCTTTAATTTCTTAAATGGAAACCCCCATTTTTCAATGCATATTCTTGTAGCTTATCTCGAGAGCTTTCCAAAACACTACAGACAAATGTTTTTTCATTAAGTACTTCTTGAGTTATAAGGCTTCAAAGTTTGCAGTACTTCGATATAAAATGCAAAATATCTCGTAAAATATTTAGTTTTCGGTAGTCTTACCCTAATACTTTTATGCACAGGATAATGAGACAAAACTATTGGTGCAAAGAAAACGCATGATTGTTTATAACAAAAAGTGCATTGCAAATTACACATTTTTTATCATAAACAATCATACGTTTTCTTTGCACCAATAGTTTTGTCTCATTATCCTGTGCATAAAAGTATTAGGGTAAGACTACCGAAAACTAAATATTTTACGAGATATTTTGCATTTTATATCGAAGTACTGCAAACTTTGAAGCCTTATAACTCAAAAAGTACTTAATGAAAAAACATTTGTCTGTAGTGTTTTGGAAAGCTCTCGAGATAAGCTACAAGAATATGTAATGAAAAATAGTGGGTTCAATTTAAGAAATTGAAGGTGACTTTTATGTGACCTTCCAAGGTCAAACCAATGCTACCATCTTATGTCCCCCTTCACACCCTACAATTTTTGTTTGAAACATTTCTTTCTGAAGAGTGCTGTTTTCGAGATATTCGAGTGCATCGATTAAAATGGCCCACCGTGTATACAGGGAGATCCCGAAAAACCATCCGTCTTTAAAATGACGTATTCCTAATACTATTCTAAGACAATTTTTTCTTTACCAAAATTTGATTTGAAGCGTAGTTTTTGAATTATAAGCAAAAATAGTTAGTAAATCATGCGTCGGGTACAGGAGGCAGGCAGGGGCGGCCCGACGCGCCGCGAGCGCGGGCGCAGCTGACCGACAGGCGATTACCACTGCATGAGTCACTAACTATTTTATCTTATAACATAAAATTATGCTTGAAATAAAATTTTGGTAAAGAAGAAAATGTCTTAGAATTACATCAGGAATACGTGTTCCTTAAAATAATGTTAATTATTAAAAGTTATTCCGGATCGCCGACCGTCGAACGTTGTAATCAGCTGATTGCTACACGCGATGTGTGTATGGCGGAGTGTGTGCGTAAAAGAGAGAGAGAGAGAGAGAGAGAGAGAGAGAGAGAGAGAGAGAGAGAGAGAGAGATTGCTCGCTCACCTTGTAGCAGCGTAGCGAATCTTTATGCTACGTATTGTTGTAACTGCTGCACGATTATCAGATCGCTGCACCGCTGATGTTAGAGATGCGCGACACATCGAAACTTTCTCACTTCGAAACACTTTTACACTCGATTAACACAGATTACGCGATAACGAGTTTATTATTCTGTTTATTACTCACTCGATTCACATCGTTTTATCGAGACTAAAAATTACTTTAAAAGAAACGCGAGAGAACACATGACTCGACGCGAAGCGACGGACCGCGGAGACTGCGCGACCACGAGGGTTATGTGTTGCCAGAAACGCGACACGCGACATCTAACAATAAACGACTTGCACGACTGACGCGTGATTGACGCGAGATAAGACGAATAATCGGCTAAAACTTTCTCATTGCGAATGCGGTAGAAAACATGAAACGTATAAAACATGAAACGTACTTAAAATAATTAATTATTTATTATAAATAATAACTATTTTTAATCATAATAAATAATTATTATTTTAAAAAGCATGTGTTATGCGTTATTACATTTTCGAAACTATTGCATTCACGATGCGAAGATTTCAGTCAATCGCAGGAATAATGTAATTAACAAATTACATTTGGGAAAATTTATTTTTATTCTGCTCACAATAAAATGTTCCAACGTGAAAATGTATTGGTCGCTCTGAAAAGAGCGGATTGATTAAAAAAAATTTTAGAGCAGATGCTCAAAATGCCCGCCATCCATCCTAACGCAAGCTCTCATGCGTTTTAATAAATTTCTTTCGACGTTTTCCATTATTTCTTCGTCGATATTCCAAATAGCGAATCGTAATCTTGTCTCTAGATCTTCGATATTTTCGGGAAGCGTTTTATAAATGATTTCCTTACAGTATCCCCATAAGAAAAAATCTAGAGGGTTGAGATCCGGAGATCTTGCGGGCCAACGTATCGGGCCGTATCGACTCATCCAGCGTCCAGGAAAATTCTCGTTCAAAAAATTTGTAACAATTCTGGCGTTGTGTGACCCAGCATCGTCTTGTTGAAAGATAATATTATTTCTTTCAAATAATGGCACATCTTCCAGGAAATGTGGTAGATTTTCTGTTAAAAAATCGACGTAGGTTCTTCCAGTTAAAATGTCTGGAAGAATAACCGGACCAAGTATTTCAGTGCCCATTATTCCAGCCCATACATTAATCTTCCAACGAGTTTGAAAATTTCGTAATCGCGTAACTCTCGGATTTTCTTCGCTCCAAAAGTGCATATTATGCACATTAAAAATTCCTTCTTGTGTGAATAGCGATTCATCGCTGAATATCATACGAGAGGAATATCTTGGATCTTGATCGACGTTTCGCAAAAAATTTTCGCAAAACGTTCGTCTTGCAGGGTAATCTGCTGGTCGTAAATGCTGCACGCGTGTATAATGAAACGCGTGCAACTTTTCTTCTTTTAATATTCTTTGTACGGTTGTATACGATAAATCATGTTCTCGAGCGACTACCCGAATACTTGTTTCGGGATTATCCTCGAAAGTACGTAGAACTCTTTCTGTATTCCGTACATTTCTAACGCTGCGATTTCTCCCAGCGTCATGTTTGTTCGGCAGGACACTGCCAGTATCGTATAATCTTTGAGCTGCTCCAAGTATGACATGACCCGATGGATGTCTTCGGTTTGGATATAATTCGGCGTATCTTCTTGCAGCAGGATTCTGCTGCCCGTGACACTCGCCAAGTGCCATCAGCATGTCGTAGTATTCTTGATTTGTGTACGCTGCCATATCTTCTTCGCGCTTATTGATATCGCTGATAATCGCAGGCTTATTGATTGCATTATCGATCGTGCGTTTAATTTATACGATCTTCGCTGGGGGTCTGCGCCCCTCCTCGCCTCCCGCGACCAATCGCTAATAAGCGTGCGCGACATTCGCGCCCCTGCCTGCCTCCTGTACCCGACGCATGATTTACTAACTATTTTTGCTTATAATTCAAAAACTACGCTTCAAATCAAATTTTGGTAAAGAAAAAATTGTCTTAGAATAGTATCAGGAATACGTCATTTTAAAGACGGAAGGTTTTTCGGGATCTCCCTGTATGTCCGTTCCGGACAGTCCTAGTATACAGGGTGATTCAAAATAACCCCTGTGTCCGTGAAATGACACATTGTTGAGTCAATTCTAAGACGATTTTTCCTTTTGCAAAATTTCGTCCGAAGCTTAGTTTTCGAATTATTAAAGAAAGTAGTTAACGCATGACGGGTCGGATACAAGAGGCAGGCAAGGGTGATGCGAGGCCCGTCAGACGCGGGCGCTTACGCGGGGTGCCTGCTGCGATCAGTTGGTCGCTATACACAAACAGACACACATGCGAACACATACATTCTCTCTCTGTCTGCTGTCTGTCTGTCTGTCTGTCTCTCTCTCTCTCTGTCTCTCTCTCTCTCTCTCTCTCTCTCTCTCTCTCTCTCTCTCTCTCTCTCTCTCTCTCTCTCTCTCTCTCTCTCTCTCTCTCTCTCTCTCTCTGTCTTTCATTCGCTCACTCACCTGTATTTTTTTTTCTTTACGAGAGAGGGGAAAATACATTTTATGCATACCCACCGGTCGATCCAATGAGTTATGTGGGACTCGAGTACCAAGTCGAATTACCAACTCGGTATTCCCTACCCACTAAAAACCCCTCTCTTTTCACGAATTATGTTTTTTATTTTACACACACAGATATATATATATATATATATATATATATAATATAAATGCTTTTCTTATCATATACATTTTTGTTAATGTTTATGTTTCAGACTGAAGAATTAAGTAATATAATTGCGAGAGCAATTATAGCCATGAGAGGCCGAGGCCAAAGAATGAGAAAGAGAGCGAGGAAAAAGAAGCGGGAGGGGACAACAAATTATTACTTTTATAATAAATAAAATTAAAATATAATATATTAATATATATTTTATGGTGAAAGAGTATTTATATGTACACATCGTGATAAATATTTTCTTAAAATAAATATAAATCAAATAAAAATAAAATAAAATTTTTATTAATCTTTCCCCCTCAATCTTAATTTATATTACTTAATATATAAAACTGGTCTAACAAGGGGAGGTCGCAACCTTGAGAACACCGTTTTGAACAAAATTTTAAGTGCGTGTAGTACTCGACCAAAGAAGTTTTTGAGGAAAGTGAGAGGACGCAACGCTCAGCCGTTTTTTGAAAAAAAACCAAGTGAAAAATATGCCGTATCTTGTATACGGCAAGTTTAGACTGATCGTCAAGTAAGCGGCGTAGCTCGGGCTGTAAAGCCCGAGACTATTATGCTGCTGGTCACTGGTGTTACGTCCCGGTTACAAAATAATAGAGAACTACAATACCGAGATGATTAACATAATTATTTTATTCAAATGCCTCCCATGTTTTGCAGTTACCCTGCATTCACTGGGTTTACTGGGGATGAGGGAGATTATGATCTATTATCAAATTTAAATTAAATTCTAAATGAGAGTAAATAGGATAAAAAGATAAAATAAAATAATATAATATAACTAAATGATTAAGTTATGGGGAGATGGTCGTGGACTGTGATAGAGTGAACACGTGCAGATATAAGCGGAAGAGTTTTTAGGACAAAGATAGGTTTGTGGGAGGCGTGAGAGGAGTGGGAGGAGGAGAAAGAATAAGAGAGTGAGAAGGGGTGGAGTGAGGGAGAGAGGGAGAGCGAAAATTAAATAGACCTAAAGAAAAAGAAGTGAAAGGGAGCAGAGAAAGTATTAGGTTAAGAATAAGAAAAAGTAAGTGACAGATAGGAAAGGTGTATGGAGAAGGAGAGGGAGACAATCAGCGCCACCGCGGGTGCAGAGGAAGAAAGTAGAAAAAGCGAGAAAGGATTAGTTGGTAAAACAGATAGGCAAAGAAGGGAGGAAAGTAGCAGAGAAGGAAAAAAGGAAGGGCCAACAACAAATAGAAGAGGAAGACCGAACAAGGCAAACAATCTCACGAGGGAAAGATCAGGAAGCGAGGGGTCAATTTTAGAGCATATATTTAAAAGGAAAAGAGAAATAATACAAGAAGAAGAAGACAACGCAGGAAAAAATAAACGCAAGAATAGTTGCACGGAGATAGAAACAGGCAAGGAAAAGGAAAATAAGAAAGTGCACGGCGAGCAGCAAAAAGGAGAAGAGACAAAAATGGCGGAAAAACAAGAGCTGGATGATATGAGCGATAGAGAAATTCTAATGATGCTGACCAGACAATTACAAACCATGCAGATAAGCATGAAAGCGGAAAAAGATGAAATAAGAGAAGACATGAGGAAGCTGAAGGAAGAAATAGGAGAGAACAAGAGAAAACAGGAGAAAAGAGAGAAGGAGATGGAAGAAAGAATAGATAAGAAAATAGGACAGATTGAAAAAAAACTCGAAAAGACAAAAGGAGAAGAGATGAGAAACATTGAAGTGAGATTGGACCAAATGGAAAGAAAAATTGCTCAAAAAGAAGTAACGATGAAAGAAGAAAATGCGGGTGTATACGAGGATCAAATGAAAAGAATGCTAAGAGTACTAGAAAAAAGAGAGAGAGAGGACAGAAGAAGAAATTTGATCATCAAAGGATTTGGAAAAGTGGAAGACACGACAGAACTAAAAGAAAAGGTTGAACAATTCTTTAAAGAGAAGTTTAAAACTGAGGTAGAGATAGAATCAGCCAAAATTACAGGAAGCAGGAATTACATATTAGTGAAAATGAAAACGGAAGAAGAAAAAGGAAAAATCATGAGAAACAAGAGATTATTAGGCAAAGAAGAAATTTATATAGAGCATGATAGAACAAAAACAGAGAGAGATATACAGAGAAAAGTAGTAGAGATAGCAAAGGGAGAAAAAGCAAAAAAGAAAGAAGTTATAATCAAATACTGGAGAGTCAGAATAGAAGGAACCTGGTATAGGTGGGATGAGAGAGAAGAAAAGTTAAAGATACAAACATTTCAAAGGAAAACGGAGACAAAATGAAGGAGGAGGAAGAGGAAATAAAGGAAGATGGCAGAAAGAAGCAAGCAAAAAGAACTTAAGATTATTATTCTGGAACGTAGCGGGACTAACAAGGAAGGACGAGGATTTCTGGAAATATATAGAGAAGTTTGATATAATAAATTTGTCAGAAACATGGGTCGAAAAAGAAGCGTGGAAGAGAATAGAAGGCAAGCTACCAAAGAACTATAACTGGGAAGCACAACATGCCACAAGAGACAAGAAAAAAGGGAGAGGAATAGGAGGCATGTTGACAGGAATAAGGAAACAGTTCAAGAGAATAAACGTGAATAAGGATACAACAGACATGATAGCTAATGAGCTTGTTATAGGGAAAGAAAAATGGAAGATAATATCGATATACAACAGAGCAGGCAAGAGGAATTACCTGGAGAAAATAGTGGAAGAAGCAGACGAAGAAGAAAGGAAAAATATAATAATGGGTGGTGATTTCAACGCAAGGACAGCAGAAAAAGGGGGTCTGATATGGGACGGAGAAGAGGATGAGGAAAAAAGAAACTCGAGAGACAAGATTATAAACAAACAAGGAGAAGACCTAATTAATGAAATACAAAAAACAGGTCTAGGAATCTTAAATGGCAATACTGAAGGGGATGAAAAGGGAGATTGGACATATGAAGGACCACAAGGAAAATCGGTAATAGACTATGCAATATGTAACATAGAAGCATGGGAAAAAGTAAAACAATTAAGGGTTGGAGAAAGGACGGAGTCAGACCATATGCCTCTAGAGATAATGCTGAACACAGAACTACAGGAAGAAAGGAATAGGGAAAAGGAAAAAGAGATACAAATAGAAGACTGGTCAGAGGAAGGATGCAGAGAATACATAGAAAAATTAGAAAACAGAAAAGAAACAGAAGGATCAATACAATCGGAGTGGGACGAACTCAGAGAAGAAATTGGAAAGGCAATAACCAAGAAAAATATAATAAAAAAGGAGTTCAGAATTGGACAAAAGAAATGGTGGGATAAAGAGTGCAGGGAGAGCAAGAGAAACTTAAATAAGATGCTAAGGAAAATGAGAAGAGGAGAAATAGACAGGAAAGAATACATGGCGAATAAAAAAATACATGAAAAACTGTGTAAAGACAAACAGGAAAAGGAAAGAGAAAAGGAGCAGAAGAAATTGATGGAAATTAAGGATAGTAATGAAATTTGGAGATACATCAAAAAGGAAAGAGGCAGAAGAGAATGGCCGGACGAAAGCATAACAGACGAGCAATGGAAAAGTCACTTCATGAACCTACTGGAAGGAAGTGAGACAAGGAAAGAAGAAGCAAATAAGCAAGAGAAGAATGAGGGAAAAGAAGAGGAAAAAATAAGGATCACAACAGAGGAAGTTAGAGAAGCAAAAAAGAGGCTAAAAAAAAAGAAAGCGGCAGGAGAGGATGGTCTGAGAAATGAGACATGGATAATGGCAGATGAAAACACAATAGAAAGGCTAAAAAAGATCATACAAAGAATAAGCGATGAAGGAGAAATACCAGAAGGATGGAAGGAGGGATGGATTTATCCAATACACAAGAAAGGAGAAAAAAACAAGGCAGAGAACTACCGTGGAGTAACACTGATGGATACGGCATACAAAATATACGCTATGGTACTAGAAGGAAAACTAAGGAAGGAAGTGGATAGGTTAAAAATACTGCCAGAAACACAAACGGGTTTCAGGAAGGGAAGAAGCGGGATAGACAACATATATACAATGAAGACAGCAATAGAAAAGGTATTAAACAGGAAAGGAGGTAAAATGTTTGTGTTCTTTGCAGATCTTAAGGCGGCCTTCGACAAGGTGGACAGGAAAAAATTATGGAGTAGTTTAAGAAGAGCAGGGATAAACGAAAAGTTAGTAAGGAAAATAGAGGAACTATACAGAGAGACATCATGCAGGGTTAAGATTGGAGAAAGAATCACAGAAAAATTCTGGACTGAAAGAGGTTTAAGACAGGGTTGTCCGCTGAGCCCTTTGCTGTTCATCATATTCTTAGCGGATATCGAAGAATATCTAAACGCAAGAAAGGATGGAGGAACAGTAATAGGGCGAATGAAATTATATACACTAGCATATGCAGATGACTTAGGAATTATGGCAGAAACAGAAGAAGAAATGAAAAGGATATTGAAAAGTTTGGAAAAATACTTCGATAAAAAAGGACTAACGCTAAATGCCGGAAAATCGAAAATATTGGTATTCAGCAAGAAAGATAGGAAAATGAAGGAAAGGAAATGGAGGTGGAAAGAAGAAGAGATTGAAGAAGTAAAAGAATTTAAATATTTAGGATTTACATTCATGAAAAACAACAAAGATGAAGCGCATATCAAAGACGTAAAAAGAAAAGCAGCTGCAGCCATGACACAGATATGGGGAATAGGAGAGAGAAAATTTGGTGGAGATGTAGCAAGAAGAATCATGATGTTCAATGTTCTGATCAAAAGTATCATGCTATACGGTGTGGAAGTATGGGGCTGGGAAGAAAAGAAGGAGATAGAAAGAATGCAAGAAAGGTACATGAGATGGATTCTTGGACTAGATAGATGTACACCAGGATATGTGGTGAGAGAAGAATTAAAAATAGAGAACATCAGCATAGAAGCAGGGAGTAGAGCACTAAAGTTTCAAGAAAAAATGAAGAGGCAATCAGAAAATAAGATTCTGAGGGAATGCAGAAGAGAAAATAGCAAAGAATACTGGAAGAGAACAAGATGGGGAAAAGTCATGGAAAAAATGTATCAAGAAGGCGGCTGAGAACGATGGGAATGGGAAGCAAGAGACGACAAGGGAGAGGATATAATCGAAGAATGGATAAAAAACAGGAAAGAGGAAAAAAAGAAGGAAAGAAGGAAAAAGATAGAGGAATCAAAATCAACAAAGGAGTACAAAAGATGGTTCACCGAAGACAGACCAAAGTATCTAGAAATAAAAGGAAAAGGAAGAAAGATAAAAACCATAGCGAGATTTAGATGCGGAAACGAATGGAAGGGCAACAGATACTGGGAAGCACAGGAGAAAAGAAAATGCAGCATATGCGAAGAACAAGAAGAATCGTGGAAACATATTTCGGAGGAGTGCAGTACAAGATGTGAAAAAAGAGAAGGAGAGATTATGCAGGGAGACGGACAAGGCGTGGACTGGATGATGTGGGTGATACAGAAGAGGAAAGAAAAAGAGACAGAGAAGAAAATGTGAAAAGCCAAAGACAGAAAAGCCATTGTAAATGTTTATGTTTATGTTTAAAATAGGCTTATAAAGCCATGTATCCCGAAAAGGGAAGCATTATTTCTAATAAAAAAAAAAAAAAAAAAAAAAAAAAATGATTAAGTTATTTAAGAAAACGCAATTGATCATGAAGTAATGCCAAAAGAATAAGTAAAATTAAAATAATCAAGATCAATACAGAGATTAATAATTCTTTCATTACACTTATTAATAATTGATAATCATTAAGCAATAATAATTGATCTCAAATAATTGGATAATCAACGATTATAAATCGATGTAATAACTATAAATCAAAATAATAATTATAACTATAGTAATGAACTGTACAGAATAATTATACCAAGTAAAATAATAATGACAAAACCATGTTAATAATTCAGTAGAAATTAAATTGGTAACATTCAATTCTATTATAATATAATTAAAGAAAAGGATTAAAAATAAATTTTAACTCACCAAATTTTTAACTACTCCTTTCTTACTGGGGGAAAAATTGAGATTCTTTCTTCCTTCTAAATCTGTCGGAAGTAGCGCTAGAAATTCAAAAATCCAGTAGTGTGAATTTTCCAAGGGACGACAGATTTTAAAATTCGACGGGAGAGTGGTTCTCAATAATATCTCGTAGAACTTTCCAATTAACTCTACGTATATTGTACAAAATATAATTGTATGAGTGGTTACAATCAAGTCGGAGAATAATGCAGTGAACAATCGGAGGAATCGTCCTAACTGTAGGCCGGAGAAAAAACTTCTGACGTTTTGTGACAATGGCCGATAGGCGTTGGTCCTCCTTGGTACGAGTCAGTGGGGACTTAAATAAGACGAATTTCATCATCTCCTTTGTCCATTGGAATATCGATCTGCCAGAGCTTGGTATGCAGATGTTTAGCTGATTAACGAGCGCGAGTCGCCATGTGAAATACATGGATGAACCTTACAATTTATTACAGATTTACTTTTTTTCTTCCAACACCGGCTATGTACAATTTTGAATGTTTTTTGTTCTTATTACCTAGACCCGATATTACTTAAGTGGAATAATTAACCAAGAAATTTACAAATGATGTCATAATGAGAAATGGATTACCAGTAATGGTCGTTATCTCTGATTATGGTTTACATTCCATGGTAGATAAACGCTAGCTGAATCTCGAAGGCATTTTAAAATCGCTCCTTTGTGCAATGCATTATTCGTACGAATTTATAATTCTTTTATATCTTCATAATTTTAATACTATAACTCTAATAAATTTGGATTATTAAAGAATTGTAGTCGACCAAACTAGCCAAGAAACCATTAATTTATTTAAAAATTACGACGTTTCGACCATATGGTTGTGGTCCTTATCAAGTACACTGGAAGGATTTAAATACATTAATTAACGGTTTTTAATATATACTAAGCACAACAAAAATGAAAAGTGAGCATAATTACCGATGGAAAGATAAAAAACAGGCATGGCACTTAAACCAGCACAAGTCACAAATTACAATTTTGAGAAATTAAGAATTAAAAAATTAATTAGACAAAAGACGTTATTTGATTAAAGTTCGAAATTGAGAGAACTGATGTGTCCGTGTGAGACTTCGTCAAAAAACTAAACATAGTTAAAAGAATAAACCAAGTTAAGTGACCTTTATAATTTTGTCATAAATATTGTTTAGATTGTCTGTGTCTATCTGTAAGTTTATTAGATTGTCTGATCTCTTAATAAAGAACATCTCAGCAATCTCTCTTTTTCGAACATACGTTTCGCTGTGTAAAATGTCGGGGTTCGACCAATCAAATTCGTGTCCCGCTTCCAATCTATGTTTGGTAATTACGGAGTGATTGGTCTCATGTAGCTTCATATTATTACGATGTTCATTTACTCGCGTACGTAAATGTCTCTTTGTTTGACCAATATATGATAGTTTGCAATTTTTACAATTTAATTTATATACAACGCTTGTCTTGTCGTTGTTATGTAATCTATCTTTACCACGTCTAATTAGATTATTAAGTTTTTTGGTTATTTTGTAAACGACATTAAAACCATTATTTCGCAGGAGACGGTACAGATCATGGCTCGTATTGTCTACATATGGTATTGCCATAATCGGAGTCTTGTCTCTATGAGAAAGATCAACGTCAACTTTGTCATTACGGTCACGATTACTTAAAAAATTGATTCTCTTTCTAATATGTTTATGTATGATATGTTTAGGAAAGCAATTATTAATTAAGGTGTCATATACCAGTTTAATATTTCCTTGTTTAAAACAGTCGTCGGATAATAAAATAGCGTGGTCTACTAAATTATAAATCGTATTAATTTTATATTTTAATGGGTGGTTCGAAAGGAAGTTGATATACCTCCCAGACCATGTAGGTTTCTTAAACCAATTAGTGATAAGTTTGAATCCTGACCGAATGACATTAACGTTTAGAAAACTGATCGACGAATCGATCTCTGTCTCGTGCGTGAAACTTAAGCGTTCGTGGTAATTATTAAATTTAGTTAGAATCTCGTCGATTTTATTGCGAGGCACGATTGCGAAGACGTCGTCTACATATCTATAATAAATCGGGGCAGTAAAACTAAGTGAATTTAAATATTGAGTCTCCAGATCATCCATCACCATATCTGCTAGAATAGGTGATAGTGGAGAGCCCATAGGAGTGCCGAAAATCTGCTCATAAAAACGTCCGTTGAAAGAGAAGTAAGTTGAATCCATGATCAATTCTATGACGTAAAGAAACTGAGGTAAACTAAACTTTGTATTTTTGGATATATCAACCCAACGGTTTCTTATGGCATTCATAACTAATTCTTTTGGGATGTTGGTGAATAAAGAAGTGACATCAAGTGAAATCATTATGTTGTCTTCGTTAATTATTGTATTTTTAGTGTTGTCAACGAAGGACCATCCATCTTTAATATAAGAATTAGGTTTCTTTATCGATTTGATTAAAATGTTATGAATGTAATTTGAGATATTATATACCGGACTTCCTAACGCGGATACAATAATTCTCAACGGAAAACCGTTGGGAATTTATGGATCTTCGGCAAACCATAGCAGCGCGGTAAATTACCGTTTGTACAATTCAAATTTCTATATGTCAATTCACCTATTAAACCGTTCTTTTTCCAAGATTTAACTAACTCATTAAACCTATTCGTCAATCTATTCAAAGGATCCCTTTTTTAAAACTTTATAAGTGGCTTGGTCGCTCAGCAGCAGATTCGTCTTGTTAAAATAATCTTTTTTATCCATGACGACCGTAATTTGGCCCTTGTCAGCTCTAGTAACCATGATATCATTGTTATTATCACGTAAAAATTTTTTCGAAGCGGTGAAGGAATCTAAGATGTATCTCTCCGAATGATTGATATGTTTTTTAGTAAAAAGAAAACTCTGAAGTATGTTTGCCACTGAGATCCTAGTTGTTTCGATGACGTCAGTAGGCAAAACATTAATTTTTCCTTCAAATCATTTAATGACATCTAGAACATAATTCGTGCGATCAATTCGATTACCTTGTTGTATTGGTAGAGCAAAATTATCCCCCAAGCTCAAAAAATCGGACACCCTGTCTGGTATGTCTCTGCTACTGATGTTAACAAACCACTTTTTCTTGTTAATATTTTCAAAGGGATGTAGACAAGCGTTGTATTTTTGTTTTAAATTGCTAAACTTCTTGATTAAGTTATTTTTTGTAATAAGGTCAAATGAAGAAAGTCTATGTTTATTTAATTCAAAGAAAGTGTTAATTAAATCGTGAGGTAAACAATCGAACAACCGCTCCTCAATATATTCGATTTTGTTACGTAAATAGTTCAAGTGAATATTTTTATCTTCAATCTCGAAGTTCAACAATTTATACTGATTAGATATCTTAAATTTATCAAACTT
This sequence comes from Camponotus floridanus, assembly GCF_003227725.1. Taxonomy (NCBI): domain Eukaryota; kingdom Metazoa; phylum Arthropoda; class Insecta; order Hymenoptera; family Formicidae; genus Camponotus; species Camponotus floridanus. The sequence goes on along the minus strand of NW_020229304.1, from coordinate 126,619 downwards.
CCGTTTAATGCTATTGCTGTGGAACTCGACACTAATTTTTAAATTGTTAATGTGTGTCGGAATCAAGTCGTGTCTTCTGCAGCGAATCAAAAATGTCAGTTGTTGTTTAGAGGTATGAATCTTTTTGTTGCAATTCATCCAAGATTTTAACAATGTTGTGCAGTTATCATCAAACCGTTGAGTGACGTGTTGGAAGAAGTCCTCAGTGCGAACAAACTCCATAATTAGGCCCAGGAGTAAATTTAAAAATTGAAAAAACGCTCTATTCTCGCTAGTCGAACAATCAAAGGATTATTAAAGAATTGTAGTCGACCAAACTAGCCAAGAAACCATTAATTTATTTAAAAATTACGACGTTTCGACCATATGGTTGTGGTCCTTATCAAGTACACTGGAAGGATTTAAATACATTAATTAACGGTTTTTAATATATACTAAGCACAACAAAAATGAAAAGTGAGCATAATTACCGATGGAAAGATAAAAAACAGGCATGGCACTTAAACCAGCACAAGTCACAAATTACAATTTTGAGAAATTAAGAATTAAAAAATTAATTAGACAAAAGACGTTATTTGATTAAAGTTCGAAATTGAGAGAACTGATGTGTCCGTGTGAGACTTCGTCAAAAAACTAAACATAGTTAAAAGAATAAACCAAGTTAAGTGACCTTTATAATTTTGTCATAAATATTGTACTCCACTATCACCTATTCTAGCAGATATGGTGATGGATGATCTGGAGACTCAATGTTTAAATTCACTTAGTTTTACTGCCCCGATTTATTATAGATATGTAGACGACGTCTTCGCAATCGTGCCTCGCAATAAAATCGACGAGATTCTAACTAAATTTAATAATTACCACGAACGCTTAAGTTTCACGCACGAGACAGAGATCGATTCGTCGATCAGTTTTCTAAACGTTAATGTCATTCGGTCAGGATTCAAACTTATCACTAATTGGTTTAAGAAACCTACATGGTCTGGGAGGTATATCAACTTCCTTTCGAACCACCCATTAAAATATAAAATTAATACGATTTATAATTTAGTAGACCACGCTATTTTATTATCCGACGACTGTTTTAAACAAGAAAATATTAAACTGGTATATGACACCTTAATTAATAATTGCTTTCCTAAACATATCATACATAAACATATTAGAAAGAGAATCAATTTTTTAAGTAATCGTGACCGTAATGACAAAGTTGACGTTGATCTTTCTCATAGAGACAAGACTCCGATTATGGCAATACCATATGTAGACAATACGAGCCATGATCTGTACCGTCTCCTGCGAAATAATGGTTTTAATGTCGTTTACAAAATAACCAAAAAACTTAATAATCTAATTAGACGTGGTAAAGATAGATTACATAACAACGACAAGACAAGCGTTGTATATAAATTAAATTGTAAAAATTGCAAACTATCATATATTGGTCAAACAAAGAGACATTTACGTACGCGAGTAAATGAACATCGTAATAATATGAAGCTACATGAGACCAATCACTCCGTAATTACCAAACATAGATTGGAAGCGGGACACGAATTTGATTGGTCGAACCCCGACATTTTACACAGCGAAACGTATGTTCGAAAAAGAGAGATTGCTGAGATGTTCTTTATTAAGAGATCAGACAATCTAATAAACTTACAGATAGACACAGACAATCTAAACAATATTTATGACAAAATTATAAAGGTCACTTAACTTGGTTTATTCTTTTAACTATGTTTAGTTTTTTGACGAAGTCTCACACGGACACATCAGTTCTCTCAATTTCGAACTTTAATCAAATAACGTCTTTTGTCTAATTAATTTTTTAATTCTTAATTTCTCAAAATTGTAATTTGTGACTTGTGCTGGTTTAAGTGCCATGCCTGTTTTTTATCTTTCCATCGGTAATTATGCTCACTTTTCATTTTTGTTGTGCTTAGTATATATTAAAAACCGTTAATTAATGTATTTAAATCCTTCCAGTGTACTTGATAAGGACCACAACCATATGGTCGAAACGTCGTAATTTTTAAATAAATTAATGGTTTCTTGGCTAGTTTGGTCGACTACAATTCTTTAATAATCCTTTGATTGTTCGACTAGCGAGAATAGAGCGTTTTTTCAATTTCTAATAAATTTGGTTAAAATAGTTATTAGAAGTAACTAAGTAATTAAAATATAAGTAAGATTAATTAAAGTGAAGTGCAATTATAACGTTAATACTAATAAAAATATCTCCTTTAATCTTGTTCTTTCATGATTAGATAGAATTGAACAAATTTCAACAGGGTAAAGAAGGAATTTGTTTGTATGGTAAAAAGAAGAAAATTATTGGTCGCGACGTCACACCACCCTCCTTAAGAAACAAATATAATTTTATCGATATAATTTTATCGATATAATTTTATTGAGGAATTTGTTCACTTTCGTCTAATTTCGTTATTAAGTCCCGAAAAGAATAAACTACAGGTATGGCTTGCATAGGCGGTGGCTGTGTTTGTATGTTATCTGGTTATGGATTAAGTGTAGTTGCGTTAGAAGTATCTTCTTTGGGGTCCGTTTCGCTGTGATTGTTGGTTGGAATTTTTGTTAGCAAGGTATAATAATAGATGTGTGAAAGAACTCCAAATCGCTCCTAACAAGTGTATGCTACATCCATATGCCGTATGTAATGCGTATCCGTGGATCAAGGTATCAAATATGATTTTAATCAATTTAAATATCATGAATATTTCAAGGACTCCTGTAAAGGCTGTTGCTGTACCGAAAATTGTGAAGCCGTTCCATATTTTTGATAGAACATTATTGTAAATTTTGTCCAAGGATTTCTCGTCTAATAAGTTTTTTAGAGATACTGTATCTGAAGGAATTTATTGTCCTGTAAAGCCTCGAGTGATGGTATATAAAACGTCACTCTTTTCAGCGGGAAACATGATATGATCTCTTAATTCATCTAAATCTCCTTGAGAATAAACACCGCTAGAAACCAGGGATTTTGGTGATAAATATTTCCAAGTGAATTTAGTTAGTGGCTTAATTTCGCGCGGTGATGTTATCATAGAGGGCATTGGATTGAATTGCATCCATGTTTCATCTATGTTATAAAGTATTGGAAGTAATGAATTACAATCCCTAATGGTATGGTGTTTCGTGATTATTCGCGATTTTGGTGTCATGTATAACAAGGCGTTCCCAAGCGTAATCGGTAGTTCTGTGTTGCAAGTGTTTGTTTTGCGGAGAGTGACTTCGACAGGTATGCATTTGATCACGTGAATTGCTTCACCAGCAGCCACAGCCATATAGCCGGGAGTTTTCATAAGCCTATATGCGAATTCATCAGGTAATATAGCAGCCCGTGATAGTGTATTTTGGATTACTTGTTTTTCCAATTCACATCTCTGCAGAATGATATCCTGGTAGAGAGTTGTTATTTGATTTCTTATATGCCTTTCGACATATACAAACTTCAAATTCACATAGGCAAACATATCCAGATTTTGTACGACAGTTTTCGAATTTTAAAAGTGTTTCCCTTCTAAGCTTCAAAGATAAATAATTTAGGATGTTCAGTTCCTAATCATGTATATCCGCAAATAGTGTGTTTACGTGCTAGCAGAAAAGAGAACGTTGTGTCTTGTGTCTCTACGGTGAATATGGTAGTGTGTTGTGTTCCAAGTGAACCCTGGAATTTAGTAGCGATTCCTTCAAATAAAACGTCATATGCCTCGAACCCACAAGCAGTTACAGGCACACTTTGCCAAAAGGTATATCCATCGTCCGAGTCTATACAGGTTTCCTCACTTAAATCACAGACAGTGCCGGATTTTAGCATCACCTTTCCTGCAGTTAATTTTACAGGTATATACGACGTTTTTAAAGAAATTTTTACAGTTGCTTGTACAATTACATCATCCCAGGTACCGTAATAATCCGAATATTGGACACTCTTACATGTTCCGTCTACATTTATTTTTTCTGCCATAGTGATACTGCGATAATAAGTATTATTAGGTTTTTTTAATCCGTCTATTATATTAGAATCTCCTATTTTAAGTAATCCCTTTCTATGCATTTGAATGCATTTACTACGCGAAGTTTCATGTAAGTAACTGGCGTATCCATTTTGTACAATAGAGACATGAGAGTGCATACCAATAGTAAATGCTTCGCATAATTTCCACTTTACATTGAATAACTTCGGTGTGAGTGTAACTGAATAATTGTAATAATTGTATATATGTGTTGTTAATTATTGGCGTGTCTACAGTTAGATCGCATTCACCTGGTCTAAGTAGAGAGACTGTCGTTACGTTGAGATAGGTTCCTCCGCAATCGTACGCAATAATGGCGTTTGTACCGGAGAGCAAGGTTGAAGTCGATATAATGAAGATCATTGCCTGCGAGTAGAATAATATACGATTAAGGTATCGATATAAATGTCAGTATCAATAGATTACTTCAATCTTGGATCCAGGGATCCGGGCCGCGTTACATTTTAATTAAACATCGCTTTCCTTCATCCCGGATCTGTGGGTGTGATTTTTGATAATTTCAATTTATTGATATGTACTACACGCGGCTTTCCTTTAATTTTTACGTTATTCATAGGTAACATTTAGAGAATTTCATATGGTCCGGAATATTGATCAGAAAATTTATTCTTTATGGGTTCTTTTAACAAATAAACTTGATCACCTGCTTTAAAATTTTTCGTATTTAATTTTCTATCGTAATGTCTTTTACTTTTCTCCTTTGATTTTATTAGATTTTCTTTAGCTAATTCCCAAGATAAAGTTAAAGTATTGAATAGGTTAGTTAGATAGTCTGGGTAGGCTAAATCTTTATATTCTTCCAGAATATTAATAGAAGAAGGTACCCTAGGAAAATGACCGAAGACTAAGCATATGGTGTGTAATTAGTACCTTCATGCACAGAAGTATTATAAGTAAACATAGCAGTCATTAAGTGTTCATCCCATTCATTATTGCGGTTAGTATACATCTTTAGGTATTCTGTTAGCACGTGATGGGAACGTTCGATTGAACCGTTAGATTGAGGATAGTATGCTGTAGTGCGACATTGTTTAATTTTAAAATAAGAGGCAATGGCTTTCATTAGGGAGGTGAAAAAGGTAGGACCTTGATTAGTCAGTAAGACTCGAGGAGCTGATTTGCATAAATGCATAAATGCAAATGAAATCTTTTACAAATGCTTCGGCGATTGAGGCGAAAAGGAATCAGCTCTTATTAAAGGTGAGGCTACTGAGTATTTCGTTAAAGGGTCCTGTATTGTTAGTATACGAGTATACGAGTAATGGTTGCGTGTAGTAGGTAAAGGACCTACTATGTCCATGAAAATTTTATCGAATGCTGCTTCCGGAGTGTCGATTATCAACATTGGTTGTCTCGTTTTTACTCTAGTTAGTTTCTTAATCTGGCAGTCTCTGCAGTTTTGAATATATTTCTGAATGTGCTGTTTCATTGTTGGCCAGTAATAATTTTGACGAATTCGGTTATATGTTTTATTTATACCCTTGTCCTCCTATTTTAGTCGCATGCTTTTCATATTGTTACGCCCGCGGCGAGGACTTCGATTAATATCGAAGACGCGCGCGAAGAGATCGGCCGCTCGCGAGTCGCGCGAAATGAATAGACACTTTTAAAAGGAACTTGGAACTCTTTAATGCACAACACCACAACACAGAACACTACAAACGGTAACACAGAACGTAATGCACAATATTAGCAATTCGGCTCGGCTCGATACACAAACGCGTCCGCGCAGCTTGACAGCTGAAACCGAACTCAGATGACAGACGCTGCTGTCAACAATCTCTTGACAACGCACTTCTTCTCGTTAATCGGCGCCGTCCCGATGAAGACGGACATCAGGGCCGTAACAATATATTAAATTTTCTCTCTCATCCAATCCAGGGCAGCGTATTAAAGATTTACAAACTGTTAAAGTTATTGGTTGATCATTTAAGAATCTTTTTAAAGTTTTATATAGAAAATTCCACGGTATCGTATCATAATAATTCGTTTGTGCTAAACTAACAGAAGTTAACCTTAATTCTTGAATTACATCAGTTAAAGATCTTATGCAATTTATAATTTCTGTACGCTCGATTTGCGTACATTCTTCAGCTTTAATTGGGAGAGCTATTAAAACTTTATTGTTTATATTAGTTACACGGGCTCTTTCAAAAGTTAAGTTATTGTATTTAGGGAATTTATTTGCTTTCTGATAGTCTTTCGCTCCTCTATCAAAAGGGTCCCCATTCCAATCTATAAAAATAATATAATTGTCTTTTTGAGTTAGTAATGAATCGCGAGTCTCTTTTATTCTTAAGATTGATTCGTCATCATCAACAAAATTTGACTCTATGCTTGTTGACTGATCTTCATCGGAATCCGTCTCGTTATCTGAACTCAGGCAATCAGTAAGAAAGATTTGCGAGTCGTTATTTACAGTGGGTGATAAGGCGATGTCAATATGTGTAAAGGAAGCAGGGCTTTGAATACCGGTTTGATAAGATGTTTGGTTAGGACTGTTATCACAAGCACATAGAGGAGTTAGTATGGCGTTAGGTGGTCAAGCGTCAGCTACAGTATTAGTTTTATCCGTTTTGTAATTGATTTCAAAATCATACTCTGATAGTTTCAACCTCGATTTCCAAAGACGGAAGTTCGGATCCTTGATAGAATGCAGCCAGATCAGAGGTTTATGATCCGTTAAAATAGTGAAACACCGGCCGTATAGGTAATGCCTAAAGTATGTTGTACAGTAAATTATAGCTAGACGCTCCTTCTCAATAGTTGAATAATTCCTTTCGGCGTTGTTCAATATTCTGGAAGTATAAGAGACTGGGAGATCTTTTCCAAGAGATCCTTGACTTAACACACCGCCAATAGCGTATCCACAAGCATCTGTTGTTAGAATGAAAGGTTCATTAAAGTCGGGGTATTGAAGAATAGGTTTCTTACAAAGCTCGCCCCTTAGTATTAAATGCTTTTTTTTGTCCAAAGGAATCCATATAAAAGTTGTGTCTTTTTTCAACAAGTCAGTCAGTGGTTTTGCTATCTTTGAAAAGTTTTTAATAAATCTACGATAATAACTAGTTAAGCCTAAAAACTGTTTAATATTTTTTTGATTCTTAGGTATAGGAAAATTTTTAACAGCTATTATTTTATCCGGATTTGGTTTAACACCCTCTGAACTAATCATATTGCCTAAGTATATCACTTCATGTCTTAAAAATTGATATTTCTCGGGTTGAAGTTGTAAATTAGCCTCTCTTAGTCTGTGCATTAGTTTTTCTATTTTTATTTTATGTTCCTCTAATGATCGCGCGTATACTACTATATCGTCTAGATATACAAATAGCTCATTCCCTTGCAGGCCGGTTAATATATTATCCATAAGCCTCTGGAATGTGGCTGGTGCATTTTTTAAGCCAAATGGCATTCTTTGATATTCATAGTGCGTGGAAAAAGCAATTTTTGCCATATCGTTTGAATTCATAGGAATTTGATGAAAGTCCTGTACCAAATCAAAAATAGAAAAGTATTTTACGCTTTCTGATCAAGAATCTCAATGATATTGGGCAGAAGATATGCGTCTCCAATGGTTTTCTCATTTAATTTCCTGAAATCGATTACTATTCTCCACCTTTTCTCTCCTTATATAGTCGATTTTTTTAAAACAATCCAGAGAGGTGCATTATATGGAGATACAGAGGGTTTGATAATATTATTTTCTAGTAATTTATTAACTTGTTTATTGATTTCTTCTCTATGAATCGGTGGATATCGGTACTGTTTAACGTAGATAGGAATATCGTCAGTGGTTGGAATGGAATGACTAGTGGCATTAGAAGATTTTAACTTGTCTCCTGGTAAAAAGAAACAGTCTTCGTTCTTTTTCAATATAGCTTTTACATGTTCATTTTCTTCTTCGTTTAAATTTATTGAATTCTTTAATATGGTATAACGATCTTTAATTTTTAGAGATGGATTCTCAATAGTTGGTTTCTCGGAACAGTAAAGAATTGAATTCATTGAATTAGTAAAGTCTGTAGGACTGGTAGTCTTGTTGGAATCACAGGAAGCAAAATCAGTGGAATCAGCGAAATCAGTGAAATTAGTAAAATCAATGGAATCAGTGAAATCAGTGGAATCAGTGAAATCAGTGGAATCGACGAGGTCGACTAAATTAGTAGAATGGTAATCAATCAGCTGCATGGACTCTAATATCATTGTGTAGTCAGTCTCAGTGACGTTATATATTTTTAAATGCCCCTTACACTGTGAATTAGTAACAAGTGCTTCACCAAAGTATACCCCTTTAACAGGTTCATAATATGGTATGTATCCTTCTTGTTTTTCTGGATTAATAATATTGAATGCAGTGATTACTACTGTTCGAGCTGGTAGGTTTATTTCCTTTCTATTATAAAATGGAATTATCATTTTTCCGACGATTAATTCTCTTTTATCATAATCCAGAATGGCACGATTATCTTCTAAAAATTCAGAGCCCAGAATTCCATCACGGGGAGTACGTTTGGATAGTTACGTCATCTTGTATGACGTGAAATTTTGTTATCTTACCTACTATCGTAAAAACTACAGATCCTACGGTTCTAACCGGGACCTTAGAAATACCTCTAAGGATTAATACATCTTCTACGTCTATAGGTACAATGTTTAAATTTCTTAACTTAATTATATTTATAACGGAACCAGAATCTATCATGAAATTACTGTAATCCTTTAAATCTTTACACGATAATAAAATCTTTGGCAACCTAGCGGGTTCTCTTAAATTTACTACCACTACTGTTGCATTGGGAACGAAGTTAGCAACCTGATTTTTAATGGCAGCATTGTTCAGCTATTGATTATTGATTCTGTTGAAGTTTCCGTTTCGATCGGGTGCGCTGTGGTTAGTGCCGTATCCCAGGCCGCGCTCGCTACCGGGCGGCTTTCTGAGTTTTCCACATTTTGTGAAGAGTTTCGATATGCTAACTTTTTGCAGTCCGAAATGCTGTGTCCTAGATTTTTACAATAACGACATACGTCGGGAGAATTTGGTCCTGGTTGACCGGGAATTAAAGGTTTTATCCATGGACGTGGAGTTAAATTAGAATTTTTTTAAATTGATTTCGGTGGTTCAGGATCTGAGGTTTTGTTGGTTTGCGTATCAGAACATAGTAATTGATTTGATTTTTGGAAATTCTGTCATTCGCGCAATTTGTCTGCTTCTAAGCTTTTTGAAATTTTTACGGACCATTCAATAGCTTCATCTAAACTGTGTATTTGCCGATGCTCAAGACGAGTTATTATATTGGATGGTAAACCATTAATAAAAGCTTCTAAAACTTCTTCGTCTATTTCTGCCATAAAAGCACGGCTTGTCCCTTTTCCTTGACGTCTGCTTCCATCTAGTATAGCAAATTTTAAATCTTTTATTCTTCCGGCGTACTTTAAAATTGTTTCATTAGGTGCTTTGTAAGCATTGTTAACAAGTTCACCTCGATATTGTGCAATAGATTTATTTGGTGAAGATAGCTTTTAATTTATCTAATAAATCAACGAAGATAGCTTTTAATTTATCTAATAAATCAACGACGCGAGTGTATATATTTCTCTCGACAGCCTGATAAGCATCGTCTTCTAACTTATTAATAAGTTGGACTAATTGAAGTTCCTGTACAGAAGATAGTAAATCACGAGCACGTTCACAAGAACGGGAGAATTGAAATACCGAAATCTTATATCCGTCAAAATTTGGAATATCAGCGACTACGTCTTTTAATTTTAAAGTTGGCATTTGCACTGATACTTCGTTTTGAAGCGGCGCGTCCTGATATTCTTCATACGCGGATGCAGCTCGAGAAGGTTCATTTATGCGCTGTTCCAACGTACTAATTTGTTCCGGTAATTTTCGCAATTGTGAAAGTTCGGTCTGTATTTGAGAAAGCATTCGCATTAAAAAAATTTGCATCGATAGCTTCAGTGGCGTGTCTTTCCATTCCTTCGCGTTCGTGCAATAAAGATTGATGCTGCGCACGCAATTGTTTCTCGCGTTCGTCAAGCTGCTTTTGTCTAATTTTTATTTCAGCATCTGCTGATGTTTGAGAACGAGTTGAAATTGACATTTTGTTTTTTATTTCTTATAAAAATGTCGCTCACCAAATTGCAAATAGAAAAATAAAAATATAAACTACAAATAAGATAGGACCTCAATAAGATCCACCAAAGATAATTGCAAATTGCGTTTTACCGGAGAAATACAAATTCTAAAAGAAGTATATAAAACACAAATATAGATACATATAAATTGACCATAAAAATCGAATAATTTGACAACAGATCAGCAAGTCATCCCACCGCTGCCACCAAAAATATGTCACGTGCCGGTTACAACATAATAGAGAACTACAATACCGAGATGGTTAACATAATTATTTTATTCAAATGCCTCCCTATTTTTCAGTCACCCTGCATTCACCGGGTTTACTGGGGATGAGAGAAATTATGATCTATTATCAAATTTAAATTAAATTCTAAATGAGAGTAAATAGGATAAAAAGATAAAATAAAATAATATAATATAACTAAATGATTAAGTTATTTAAGAAAACGTAATTGATCATGAAGTAATGCCAAAAGAATAAGTAAAATTAAAATAATCAAGATCAATACAGAGATTAATAATTCTTTCATTACACTTATTAATAATTGATAATCATTAAGCAATAATAATTGATCTCAAATAATTGGATAATCAACGATTATAAATCGACGTAATAACTATAAATCAAAATAATAATTATAACTATAGTAATGAACTGTACAGAATAATTATACCAAGTAAAATAATAATGACAAAACCATGTTAATAATTCAGTAGAAATTAAATTGGTAACATTCAATTCTATTATAATATAATTAAAGAAAAGGATTAAAAATAAATTTTAACTCACCAAATTTTTAACTACTCCTTTCTTACTGGGGGAAAAATTGAGATTCTTCCTTCCTTCTAAATCTGTCGGAAGTAGCGCTAGAAATTCAAAAATCCAGTAGTGTGAATTTTCCAAGGGACGACAGATTTTAAAATTCGACGGTAGAGAGTGGTTCTCAATAATATCTCGTTAACTTTCCAATTAACTCTACGTATATTGTACAAAATATAATTGTATGAGTGGTTACAATCAAGTCGGAGAATAATGCAGTGAACAATCGGAGGAATCGTCCTAACTGTAGGCCGGAGAAAAAACTTCTGACGTTTCGTGACAATGGCCGATAGGCGTTGGTCCTCCTTGGTACGAGTCAGTGGGGACTTAAATAAGACGAATTTCATCATCTCCTTTGTCCATTGGAATATCGATCTGCCAGAGCTTGGTATGCAGATGTTTAGCTGATTAACGAGAGCGAGTCGCCGTGTGAAATACATGGATGAACCTTACAATTTATTACAGATTTACTTTTTTTCTTCCAACGCCGGCTATGTATAATTTTGAATGTTTTTTGTTCTTATTACCTAGACCCCATATTACTTAAGTGGAATAATTTTTGGCATATCGTTGCGTGTTCGTTTATTCTTATCCGGAAGAGCATAGACTACTGGCCGCAAGGTTGATCGTGGTGAGGAATACGCTTGAATCAGTTGTACTCGTAGTATGGTTATCTACGTACGTTTATTTTACACTTCGATATTTACATGGCCCTGAAAAGGGCCGTTGGTATGTAAGCGCTCCCTATATGATATCCGCGGAGTCGCCTTCGTGTACCGAAGTGGTCCCCAGGAGCTGTCGTCGTTGTTGTTGGCGTCCACCTTTGGTTTGCCGCTTTTTGCTAGTTCCGTCTGCGTGGCCGCTGTGCTCGTGGGTGTCTCCCAGTCGGAATCGGATTGGGTCTCTTGGTCCACCGTTGTTGTTGGCGGCTGCGTCACCTGGACTCCTCGATGGGTCCGGCTAACTGCGATGGTTTGTGTTCCCTGCGAAGTCCGGTTGGCTGGAGATGGAGGCAGAGGAGACAATGCCGCTGGAACTGCCCAGGATCCGGGTGGCGACGTATATTATCATCTTATCCTGATGTCCCACGTTGTCAAAAACTCCCTTGGTGGCCGTGTGAAGCGAGGTGGCTCCAGGTCGATCGGCTGCAGCGTCCAAGATAGCAAGGTGAAAGACACTCTCCTCTCCGGCTCGGCAGCTGCACTGTACGACGGTCGAAGTGGTCCGGGTGATCGGGGCGTCGACGCTGGTCGAGGAATGCGGCTCGGCTGGCGGCGAATGTTTTCGGAAGTTCAACTTCCGAGTCAAAAAGAGGAGTACTCAAGCTGATGGTCGTATAGTGCAATTAACTCTATAGACTGTTCGAGCTGAGACTCGAATTCGCTTGCCGCGGTCGGCCTTATATACGGGTCTTACCGGATCTCACTTGCGCGAAGATCGGCGCCTGAATTCTCGCGCTACCGCGCGCGCACTTGTGTGCCTAGATTGCCGTGCGGCCAGGCGCTCGGTTTACGCCGTTACGCTTATGTGGTGTAAAGCAGGACGCCACACATTAACCAAGAAATTTACAAATGATATCATAATGAGAAATGGATTACCAGTAGTGGTTGGTATCTGTGATTATGGTTTACATTCCATGATAGATAAACGCTAGCTGAATCTCGAAGGCGTTTTAAAATCGCTCCTTTGTGCAATGCATTATTCGTAGATGAATTTATAATTCTTTTATATTTTCATAATTTTAATACTATAACTCTAATAAATTTGGTTAAAATAGTTATTAGAAGTAACTAAATAATTAGAATATAAGTAAGATTAATTAAAGTGAAATGCAATTATAACGTTAATACTAATAAAAATAATATCTCCTTTAATTTTGTTCTTTCATAATTAAATAGAACTGAACAAATTCCAACAGGGTAAAGAAGGAATTTGTTTGTATGATAAAAAGAAGAAAATAATTGGTCGGGACGTCACACTGGTTCGATCCCGACCTGTGGTAATTTCTTTTTTTTCATTTTTTTTTATGCGAAACCAACAATATTTTTTTAAATGAAATAAATTTAATAAATAATTTAATTTTTTTGTTTTTATTTTGTTTTTATTTTCGGAAAGGTAATTTAATTTATTTACGATATGTGTCGCGCGTTAATTTATATTAAATTTTATAAAACCTCACAATTCTATATATTCTACTCGATATTAACAAAAAAAATATATAAAATAATTACGCCACTTATTAATTAATTATAATTTAATACGAAAAATATTCGATACATAATTTTTAATCTCATTGTCAACTTCGCTACTGCTCCAACCGTTATTTGTACACTTGTTTCATCAGGTAACGGTTTTTAGTCCCTTCCTGCCTTTTCTATTGTGTTATGTATATACCTATACAACATTTGAAATCCTGTTCTATCCTATGAAATTTAAATTAAGGACATATATATACAGGGTGAGGCAAAAGTATGGAAACCCCTAAATTTTTCGAAAACTATGCATTTTAGAAACAAATGTTTCAGACAAAGGTTGTAAGATTTCAAGTAATGCATTACGTAGCAATATCAGTGTAACCTTGAATAGCACCGTCAAGGTCACATAAAAATCACTTTGAATTTTTTAAATGGAATCCCCTATTTTTCATTACATATTCTTGTAGCTTATCTCGAGAGCTTTCCAAAACACTATAATAAATTATTTTTCCATCAAGTACTTTTCAAGTTATGAGACTTGAAATCGTTTCTTAATTTTACATAAACCATAAAATATCTAGTAAACCATTCATTTTTCGATTATCTTACCTTGATACTTTTATGTACAAAATAATGAGAGGAATCAATTGGTGTAAAGAAAATACATAGTTGTTTCTAAGAAAAAATATGTAATTTGCAATTAACAATTCCATATTTTTTCTTAGAAACAACTGTATGTTTTTTTTACACCAATTGATTCCTCTCATTATTTTGTACATAAAAGTATGAAGGTAAGATAATCGAAAAATGAATGGTTTACTAGATATTTTATGGTTTATGTAAAATTAAGAAATTATTTCAAGCCTTATAACTCAAAAAGTACTTAATAAAAAGGTACTTAATTATAGTGTTTTGGAAAGCTCTCGAGATAAGCTACAAGAATATGCAATGAAAAATAGGGGGTTCCATTTAAAAAATTCAAAGTGATTTTTATGTGACCTTGACGGTGCTATTCAAGGTTACACTGATATTGCTACGTAATGCATTACTTGAAACCTTACAACCTTTGTCTGAAACATTTGTTTCTAAAATGCATAGTTTTCGAAAAATTTAGGGGTTTCCATACTTTTGCCTCACCCTGTATATTATTTATTATCTAAATGATATTTACTTATTTTGCACGAATATTATTAGGTGTGTGAATTAATTCGGTCCATCTGGCGGTCAATTGCTGTACTATGTAATTTTTTAACTTCTAATGTCTGCAAAAGGCTTTATGGTTTAGTATTGACATCTGGCAATAATATTCAGTTGATAAACGTTTGAGTTTGTAACAATTACATCGTGTTTATCTGATTTGAAAATGTCGAAATTCGAGCCCAAAAAGCATCATTTCCGGGAAGCTCTCATTTTTCTGTTTTCATTTGAAAAAATCAGCCGCTAAAGCTCGAATACTCGTAAAAGCTTATGGTGAAAGTGCTCCCACCGATAAATCATGCAGAGAATGGTTTCGACGTTTCAAAAGTGATAATTTCAGTGTCGATGACAAACCTCGTCCAGGTCAGCCGAAGAAGTTCAAGGACGAGGAATTGCAGGCGCTAATCGAATGAATAAAGATTCATGTCAATCGCAACATGAGCTCGCGCAATTGTTGAATGTTGATCAATCAACAATTTCTGTGCGTTTGGCAGCCATAAGAAAGATATACAAAGAAGAAAGATGGGTGCCATACGAACTGAAAAAAGGGACATCGAGAGGCGAAAAGCCATGTCTGAAATCTTGTTTGCCAGGCAAAAAAGAAAAGATTTTTTGCATCGTATTGTGACGAAAAGTGGATGAATTTCGATAATCCCAAACAAAGGAAATTCATTTGCGACCCAGGAAAACCATCGACACCAAAGCGAAATATTCACGGCAAGAAAGTAATGCTCTATATATGGTGGGACCAGAAGGGTGTAGTGCATCAAGAGCTATTAAAACAGAGCCAAACCATCACTGCTGAACTTTACCAACAACAATTAATCCGTTTAAATAACGCATTGAAGAATAATGAGCGGCCGGAATATTCAAAGAGACACAACAAAGTGATCTTCCAACACGATAACGTTCGATCACATGTTGGAAAGGTTGTGAAGGCCACCTTGGAAGCACCTTGGAAGCACTTGGCTGGGACCTGTTTTACCTCACCCGCCGTATTCACCAGACATTGTTCCATCCGATTATCATTTATTCAGATCGATGGCACACGGGCTTTCGGACCAGCACTTCAACAATTATGAAAAAATAGAGAAATGAATGGATCGCTTCGAAAGACGAGTCGTTTTTCCATCACGGAATACAACAACTGCCATACAGATGGGGTAAAATAATAGCAAACGATGGCAAATACTTTGATTAGTGTACTTTTTCATGTTTTTTCACACTAAAGTCTTTTTTTGGAAGAAAAAAACGGACCGAATTAATTTACTTAATATAATGCATTATTAGTTATGGAAATGTTTATTTTTCAGATACACAGAGAAGAGGACCGGGCGGGCGATCACGTACTCGCTAGGTGCCTGGCGGCAAATGATGGCTGACCGAGGTAGCCGAGGAAGCCAACATCGCGGAAATTTTCGAGGCTGAATAATGAGGAGCCGCAGTGGCTATAAAAAAATATTACTTTAATTAAATTTAATGTGTTAAATAATTATTTATCCTCCTTTATTCTTTTTTCCCTCTCTCTTTCAGATATTATGTTATATTACGTTATATTACGTAATATTAAAAAATTTCTTGTCACTAATTGACACCAAACTTGCAAAATATTAAAAAATTTCTTGTCGTTAATTGACACCAGACTTAAAAAATATTAATGTGTAATAAATATCTTTTTAAAAGACAATTTCTACATAAATGTAATATAGATAATTATATGTAAATATATTAGTGCAATATAATATTATTTAAAGTGTGGTACAATAGGGCTCCGGGCAAAGGTCCACACTCTAAAATAAAAAACCTAATGCGCCTTTGGTGATATCCCATAGGTGGTGAGGAAAATCACCATTCATTTATATTATTTTTATATTGTTGTCACGACGCAAATGTATAAGTGGTCAGTACATGTTTGTGTTGTTATTATTGCAAATATATTGTTATATTTGCAGAACGACTTCGATATATCACAACGTGCACGACACAATCATTAATTATCATGTATTATATATATTGTATATTATGTATGCATTATGTATTATATATTAGCGATTTTAAGATACGTTTATTTAATACATAACGTATACATAATATATAATATAATAATACAAAAAGGCTGTAACATTTAACATTGTTACGCGTATTAAATAAAGTGAAAGGCCAGAGGCAATAAGAACGAGAAGCATTGCCTTATCGTCGACTGTGGAAAGTGAGAAGGAGACAGAAAACAATATCACTGTTCTCCTCTATTATCCTAAGCTAGCCGAGGCTCCGGCTCTCACAGTATGCAGTTTACGTCTGCGTGCGTCATCCCATCCACTACGGTTGCTCGTTGCTCGCGTGGACATTCTGTGCGTGGGCATCACTGCTTAGCGCTATCCTTCTCACACCTTCGCACCGTCTTCTTTCCACAGATCCCCCTTCTTCTCGCGGATCCTCCCATCCACCGGTCGCGCCGCGATTCGCCCTTCCCCGCACGTGACATCACTCGCTCTGCGCCGCGGTTCCTCTCACGCCTTACCCATCCTGAGAGGACCTGAGTTAAAACCGGCCTGTAACATTTACTTTCCATTAACTTAAAAATCTTCGAATATGATAATTATACGCGTAGGTTAGACAATAGCAGTTTTAATTGATTAATGTCAATTAAATTGATTAAAAAGAGAATATCGAGTTGCATTTGCAAATTAACTTAAGAAATAGTCAAAATATATCCTTTTATAGGTAAATAATGTGAATAATATAAATATTAGCATACGTATAGTAATGAAATATAAAATTAATCATTTAATAAAATAAAATATTTACAGTACATTAGAAAAAATTATTTATATTTAAACAATATATTTTATCGTGCTATGTTGAAAGTATTGTTTCAAAAAGTTTAAGACTATTATATTAATGACAAATTATCCCTAAAATCTTATCTTTAAAAAAAAAGGTAAAAAAAGAGCGCCAAGTTCATCTAATTGTTGTTTCTACCAAAATAGTGATATGAGAAATTAAGCCAATTAAGAGTAAAAATTTGTACAAGAAAAATAAAAGTACGAGGAAGAAAAATTGTATAAGTTGACTTGTACAAATTAATATAAAATAAAAAAGTAAAAAAAAATTAATTAAAAAACTTGGTGCTGCCAATTTTATTATATTATATGTATAGTATATTGTTCGGCTTAGAAATCTAAATTTCCAAATATAAATCAATATAAATTAATGAAAGAAATTAAGTTATTAAATTAAATTATTAAAAGTATATAAGACTCGAAATATAAAAACAAACAAATCAATTTTAAAAAATTGAAAAGCAAATGGCATAAGAGCCAACGCGCGATAGTTGGAGCGCAGAAAAGCAACAACACTTCTTTCTTTTTTCAATATTAGTTTATTGAAAAACACATTATAATAACAAAAAGCGAAAGTTTCGGATCATCTTTTCATCCTTTTTCAGCACGATGTTAACAATATATATTACAAATAGTGACGTGTACATTAAACGAATTTATTCTCGCCGCGTAGGTGACGCTAGATTGCATTCCGCAGAGGTCTAATAAGCGCTCTGCTTCCAACAATTAATTAAATATACTATAGTTATGCGACAGCAAATCTAGCAATCGAGTAAAAATAATAAAATAAATACCAAAAGATATTACACGTGAATAAACTTTTTTGCTTAAATTAAAAGGATGGCTCACCAGATTCCGCGTTTTTTTACAATTAATAATATAGTATGCCTCTGTGCGCTTCATGTCAATTCGAGATTCGATGACAAACTGTATAAATATGTCCTCGGTTGTCAGGACATAAATATGGACTCAACCAAAGACCAGCGCAGTTGACTCAACGATAACAAACATACTGACGCGCAAATGATCGTCTTACATTTTCAATAAATTATTGATTATCGTCGTAAATGTATGATGCAAGGCCTCTGTATCACTCTGCAAGTTCAAGCTATTTTTTTAATAAATAGCATTTCAAAAACAAGCCTTTTGCCCAATGAGGACTCCCTGTCCAAAATCTCAGATTCTTCCCAATTAAAAATCATGACCGAATTCCAGTCTGTGATTAGTTATAACTAAGGTTATGACGTTTCGTCGAATGTGATTTCGGTGTTCAGAAATTCGTTTTTTAAACTGTTTGCTTTTGTTTGACTGACATATGCACGCATCGCAATCATTGCACGAGACTTTATACACTAAATTGTTACGCGAATTTTTTGGCATTATTTTTATGGACCTTGACAAAATTACGAAGTTTATTTAGGCCGGAATAAGAAACTCCCGTGTCATGATTGCAAAGAACTCGCTTAAATTGTTTCAAAAACGTTGGAATGTATGGGATTGTGAAATATGAAGAGAGTCTTTTCTCAGAGTGGTTCTCTTCGGGCTCCAAGCCTGTCCGATTCAAGGCAAATAGCAACTTCAGACGCTCTCGTATTACATGGAAAATGTAAAATAGAGGATAGCTATTGTCCAAGAGGACGTCGACTATCAGCTCAAAGTTTTTTTGATGGAATCTCGGATGCGACAATAAAAAGACACGATCCACCAATCTTACGATTGTTTCCCTGGCATAGTGGATGATTCGACTTATAATTTAGATATCTTCCGGAAAAAGTAGGTTTGTGATACGAATCGAATTCGATTAAATTATGGTTCACGATTATTGTAACATCAAGAAAATTAAGCTTATCAACTCCCTCCAATGTAAACTGAAGTCTGAATGAAAAGAATTAAAGATACCCAAGACTTCATTGAACGTAGAAGAGAGAGTCGCCAAAGCTATATCATCCACCATATCATCAACCATACCTATAATAGAATGGTAGATTGAAGGGAACTCGTCCAATTGCTTTATTTTCCAAATCTTGCAGAGTGATATCGGCAATGATGAGGGATAGGGGAGAGCCTATGGGAGTTCCGAATGTTTGTTGCTATATTTTTTCAAGTTTTTAAAAGTGAAGAAAGTAGAATTTAATATAAACTGAATTGCAGTCAAGAATTCATCACCGAGAATGCATTTTTCTGCATTTTTCTTTTATTAAACACCATCTCTCTGAGACGCTATCCAACGCTAAATCTAATGGGATGTTAGTAAAGAGAGAAACAACATCCAACGATAGTAATTTAAAGTAGTCATTTAATTGTATATTCGATAGTTTTTTGACTAATTCAAAGCTATTAGCAACATGACTATGTGTCCTAGAGATAGCATCATAGATAATGTTATGTAAAAATGCAACTAATATAAGGGAATGTTGATTGAGGAGACAATGACTCTAAATGGGCAGTTTGGCTTATGAATTTTTGGTAATCCAAATAGGCTCTCGGTAACACACCATCAGTGCAGTTCAAACGCTTGTAAGTCATATCGGAAATGTAATTATGATTTTTCCATCTCACCAGCAACTCATGGAGATCATTAATTATTTTGTAATCGGATTTTTACTTAAAATCAAATAGGTGTTTTCGTCATTAAACATATCTGTTTTTTTTAAAAAATAAATCTCCCTATCAAGAGTAACCGTAACATTTCTCTTATCCGTTCTTGTAAAAATGATGTTAGGATTTTCCCGTAAGAAATTTTTTGTAAAGTTTGCTACGCAAACTAAGTGTCTCATCCTCCTCCGACACACCAAAAGAGTGGCCAGCTATCTTATTAATTATTGGGGCAAAGCGGTTCCTGATAGCAATTTGATCACCAATCGGAAGTCTTCTAATGTTATGTTCAATATTTTTGACCATTTCAACTATTGCTTTTTCATTACTTCCAATTAATAAGCAAAAATTATTCCCTAGTTGTAACAGGCCTTCGACCTCTCTCGGAATGTCGGCAGAGGAAAGATTAATGAATCATCCATCAATCAAATCGAGAGCGGAAGGCGTTTCTTCGCGCTTAAAAACAGAAGGACTAAAGTCGATCATCACCGAAATCATATTTGATTTTTTGTCAATCGGTTGAAACGAAAAGCAAAGTTTTACGACGCCCTCCGCTGGTCGAGTGGTATTAGATTAGAGATTCACACGCGGCGGTATCGCGAGATGTGATTCGAAAGCACCAATAGCAAATCGTTTGAATCTGGCTATCGACAAAGAGTCGATGTTTATGGATCAACCAATCCAGTTTTTATCCAATCTCCGATGTTTAGTGAAATAGAAATGGAGGGACTTGCATTGTTTCGAAAAAAACTCATTATAAATCGGTAATACAATCGGGAGTATACATAACGGGTGATTTTATATGTTTGTATGCGCAACGCTCGAACGTGTCTGTCATGCATCATCGATCTCATTACGCAAAACGCTGATGCGAAAACGATTCATAATCTGACTTGAAATCTTCGCAATTATTTATCATGATATAAATTTTCGCCACGAGACACATTGACTAACATGAGGTGGAACAATGTCATTGCTTATGCAGCTCTTTAAGAATTTGATCTGCAAAATTGTTTTAATAATTTTATTTTGAACATTGATCATCCATCTCTTAAGTGTATCAACCGCGTTCACATTAAAATTACATGTAATATAATTAAAATCAATTTTAAATGGCAATACGAGTCAAGTGTCGATCTTATAACAGTTATTTATTTTTACGTCCAGCCGACTCCACGTTTCCTTCCTTCCGCTTTTTTTTGTGAAGGTTTGTCCGTACTGATATATTTTATCTCGGATCTAATAATCCGTAAATATCCAACGTGAGAAAACTTAGAAAATATTTCTGACCAAATCCTATAATCTATCTCGAGAGATAGAAAATCGAGGATATAAAATTTTATCAGAAATACCTGAATAAATATCAAGAACAAAACCTAAATTATCAAGGATCGAGAATGTAATAAACTTACAAAAAATCGAAACTTTAGATACCTCAACAAATTTTGTAAGTTTAATCGAAGAACATGATATGTATCTACGAAGGAATTGGGAAATCTAACGAACACCTGAGAAAACCTTGTCGAAGGACAAGATATGCAAAAGGTAACCGAAGACAGAGTATAAAAAGGAAGCTCTCGAGGAAGCGTTTGTTCAGTTGTGACCTATACTCGGTGCAAGTCCTCCAAGTCGTGACGAATCTATACCCGGTGGTATAAGTTCCGAATAACTATCATTCAACTTCATCGAAACGACTTCCTCATTGACGGGGACATCACAATACTCTAGAGGACTTTGGCCACCAGCAACCCACCAGTTCTTTGACCACCAACTCTTCGACGAACAGTTCTGACCAATTAGCTTGAACAGCATCCATAAATAGTAGTCCATCTGATTCCTCATTGCGGTCTCTCGACTTTCTTATACCTCAATTTTTTATTTTTATTTATTTATTATTATTTTGCTCTCAGTGGAATCCCGTTCGGAAGGGGTGATACCGCCGCGCATGCGGGCAATTAGCCGGTATAAAAGGCCACATTTCCTCATCTAATTACCATTCTCCCGCTCTGAGCAGTACGCTCCAGAAGCAATCCAGAAATTCTACCGAGCATGACTACCACAGACAAAAGATGGAGCAAACTCCGTCTCTTAGCCGAGCGATTTCGATTCCAGAGAACGAGTGCATCCGCCTAATCCGCCGGCAGCTGGACCATACCGGAAGGTGAAGCTCAGAACCGCCCCGTGATCTCGATTCAGTTGCAACGCGAATTTGCTCCTTTGCGGCGCAATCCTGTCTCGCGCAATTATCACTGAGCGCACAGCGCATTCGTTTATCGCGGCTTCTGCCGTCGTCGTTGAAGAACACCGTCTAAATAAAGTCGGACGTATAATTTAACATCTTTGCGATAGATCGAAACATCTAGGAAACTTTTCGCGAAAGCGGCCGTTGATCGCGCGAAATCGGGGATTCTCGAAACACCGGGATTCCTCGCGGAAAAAAGTGTCGCAAAAACACGTGCGGCACATTGATCTAGATTCGCGCGTTATAATCAAGAACACGTATCCGAAATAAAGGCCGTATTTCAATACTCTCGAAACTGCATTTACCATGACACGTCAATTATAAACATTTCGCACAACACACACACACACGCGCGCGCGCGCGCGCGCGCACACGCACACGCACACTCACATGCACATACCCACACGTATACACTCTGTACATTTCAAATACAAATAAAGTCTCACACAGATGCGTATTTTCTTTAAAGGATCTTGCACAGGCGATCTATCCGTAGCTGCGAAAAACGCCCGAAAATAGAACCGTTACACCGTAAATAAAATAGAGGAGTAAATTTTAAGGAAAGAAGCGCTTTATTTTCTAAATCCTGTAACACTATGTCTGGTATAATAGAAGATAGGAGTTATGACGAATCGGAGGCAGGTAAGGGTGGCTCGATTTACTCCTCAGACGCGGGTGCTTACGAAGGGCGCCTGCTGCGATCAGCTACATACACACACATGCGAATACATACATTCTCATTCTCTCTCTCTCTCTCTCTCTCTCTCTCTTCCCCTCTCTCCCTCTCTCTCTCTCTCTCTCTTTCATTCGCTCACTTACCTGTATTTTTTTTTACGAGAGAGGGGAAAATGCATTTTATACATACCCACCAGTCGATCCAGTGAGTTATGTGGGACTCGAGTACCAAGTCGAATTACCAACTCCCTACCCACTAAAAACCCTTCTCTTTTCAGAATTTTCTTTGACACACTGTCCCTCTGTCCTTCCCGAGATCCATTTTCACATAACGTCAAAAAATAGTTATTATTACTTTGTTCGATGACTTCTGATGTATTGCTGCAATTGCTTGAAGGAGAAATGAATTTTCCGATAGATCGTACGTTCTCAAATTTAACGTAGATATCACGTGCAGAAGACAGAAATCCACACTAAATTATTTAAAGTTTTTCTTCTTTCATGAACTGCATTCTTTTATAAACTTTAACGTAATCACATTTATTTATTCACTCGACGAGACGAGAAATTTATTAATGACTTTATCACTAATCACTGTCGAATAATAACTGTTGACAATTAAAAATCACTCGATGAAAGAAACATGCACGGACACGTTACTACACAACGCGACGACGCGACAATGCGACGATAATTACTCGGTGATTGCAAGCGCCGCTTTTTTGTCATGATAGGTTGCGGTAGGTTAAGGTATTGGCGCTATCGAACGCGATTATGTGTTCGATTGAGAAGAATGCGGTAAACATAATAACATATTAATTTAACATATTAATATTATTACTACCGCAATCTACTATGACAAAAAACTATTTGCAATCACCGAGTAATTATCGTCGCATTGTTGCGTCGTCGCGTCGTGTAGTAACGTGTCCGTGCGTGTTTCTTTTATCGAGTGATTTTTAATCGCCAACAGTTATTATTCGACAGTGATTAATAGTGATAGAGTCATTAGTAAATTTCTCGTCTCATCGAGTGAATAAATAAATGTGATTATATTAAAGTTTATAAAAGAATGCAGTTCATGAAAGAAGAAAAACTTTTAATAATTTAGTGTGAATTTCTGTCTTGTGCAACGTGATATCTACGTTAAATTTGAGAACGTACGATCTATCGGAAAATTCATTTCTCTTTCAAGCAATTACAGCAATACACCAGAAGTCATCGAACAAGGTAATAATAACTATTTTTTGACGTTATGTGAAAACGGATCTCGGCAAGGACAGAGGGACAGTGTGTCAAAGAAAATTGGTGAAAAGAGAGGGGTTTTTAGTGGGTAAGGAGTTGGTAATTCGACTTGGTACTCGAATCACATAACTCACATAACTCACTGGATCGACCGGTGGACAAAGCTGCCAGATCTGCGCCGCAAGCAACATGCAACACGGCGTGGAGGGGGTAATGAGGATGTAAGCGTAAGCGTACGTGTAAGCTCGGCGCTTCGGCAAGCTTCGGATAGTAGAAGAGGACAGAATACAGTCTTCTGTCTCCTTCCTACCGAAAGACGGGCAACACACGACGCATCATGCTCCTCAATATCTCGATATGCGCTCAATGTTTCTCTTACAGCTGTTTTATCGTATAATATATTTATAATATGTATATGCATATATATATATATATATATATATATATATATGCAAATACATATTATAATATATTTATTATATATATATATATATATATATATATATATATATATATATACAATAAATATGTAATTTGCAATTAACAATTCCATATTTTTTCTTAAAAACAACTGTATGTTTTTTTTACACCAATTGATTCCTCTCATTATTTTGTACATAAAAGTATGAAGGTAAGATAATCGAGAAATGAATGGTTTACTAGATATTTTATGGTTTATGTAAAATTAAGAAATTATTTCAAGCCTTATAACTCAAAAAGTACTTAATAAAAAGGTACTTAATTATAGTGTTTTGGAAAGCTCTCGAGATAAGCTACAAGAATATGCAATGAAAAATAGGGGGTTCCATTTAAGAAATTGAAGGTAATCTTTATGTGACCTTCAAATGACTATCCAAGGTCAAATCTAAGGTCACCGTCGAATTGCCCGGGAAAAATCCTACAACTTTTGTCTCAAACTTTTTTCTCCAAAGTGCATTCCTCCACAGTTATTTGGCCGTTTCCATACTTTTGGATCACCCTGTATATATATATATATATATATATATATATATATATATATATCATTTTTCATCTTTAGCTTCTTTTATTCTTCTTTAATTCTTTGTTTCTATCTTTTGTTTCACAAAAATGAGTGATGAATTGAGAAAAAAATCTAAGCGAAGCTTTTCAGATGCTTGGCTCAATGATGATCGGTATAAATCTTGGATACGCAAAGTACCATCCGACGATAGTCTTTATTATTGTAATGATCGACTTTATTATTGTACTAACTTTATTATTGTAATATATGCAATAAAAATTTTTCGTGCAATACACATATTTTAAGACATGCGAATTCTGCGTGTCATAAAAATAATATTAAAGAAAATAATTCAGTTTTAAATACTAATAATGAAAATAATAATAAAAATTCAGATAAAAAAATATCCGAAAAATATAAATTTCAAGAACAATGGCTACAAATTGAATTATTTAAACCATGGTTACGCAAAGTATCACATGATGTAAATTTATTTTTTTTTTCATTTTGTGATAAATCAATGAGAGGTGATTTATCAAAAATTTATCGTCACGCAGAATCCAAAGCGCATATAAAAATATGTAAAATTAAAACAGAAACAAAGAATACAAACGAAAATATAAACATAACAGATGATTCACTTTTGTCGTTTGAAGAGCGAAAAAATATAGCAGAAATTCGATATGCTGCATTAATTGCTGATAAAAATATTTCACATCAAACTGCAAAAGAAATCGTCAACTTTTTTCAACATATTGGAAAAGACCCTAATGTATTAAAAAGCATGAGCATGGGCCGAACAAAATGTAAAAGCATTATTACAAATGTTTTATGCCCAGTTGAAATAGATCGTGTCGTCAATAAAATTCAGAATACAAAATTTTCAATTTTTATTGACGAAACATCGGATATAACTAATGATAAATGGATGACTTTTCCTGTTCGATACGTTGATCCAAAGACATTAGATATTCGCTCACAATTAGTTAAATTAAGGGGGAAGTCTACTGTGACAAGGGAAAAAACAGGCCGATTTTCCGGATTTTTTTTCTAATAAAATATGACTCGTACATTAAATTAAATTAAACCGTCATCTTTATTATATATTCAAGTATTTGTAAAAAAATTTTCAAGTCGAAATATTCAAAATTGCCGTCGTGGCACTCCTTCAAGCGCAGGTCCGTTTTTTTTAGGTGCCCAAACGGTGTACATGAAATCTCACGTCTGGGTGATCTGAAACAAAAAACAAAATATGGTTATCATCTACATAGTATTGACTCTCGTCTGACGGAGGATTTTGTCGATAAAAAATTTTGGCGCCGAAAAAAAATTCTTGAAATTTTTTTTCTATTTTTTTGCCCAAATTTGATGTTATTATTGTTTATAACAATTAAACAAAAAACGATATCAAAAAAATGCTCCGTCAGACGAGAGACACTATTCCAGAGAATATGTGGTTAAAATTTCAAGTCGATTCATTCATTAGAACTCGAGATATCGTGTACACCGTATTGAAAAACTTAGTTTCGAGAAAAACGCGTTTAAAGTTTCGGCATTAGTTTTTTCAATGAAAAAATCATTTTTAAGCTTCTTACTATTAATCGCCCATTCCTGCTTCATATAGTACACCTTCTTCTTCAAGGAAATCCTCTTCGAGTGCCGATCGCGCCGTTCTTCTTTCGATTCTCTCTTCTTTTGAAGCGTCGAACGACCGTTCGTTTGCTTGTGATATTCTGCGCTCGTCCACGGTGTTGCATAAATTGAAGGCGTTTGGTCCAATTTTGATGTTCATAATGTCCATCATTTTGAGGATACTGGAGTAGGCTTCATTGAAAATGCTCGCAGCACAATACGAAGCAATATCGACGGTTTTTGCGCCGCTGAATGTTTGTTTCGGAGCTAACGACCAGATCATCGCATTCAGGCTCTCGTTGCTGTTCTGTGTATATCCTTCAACACAACGTGTCAACAAATTTTCGTTGCTCAGCTCTTCGTATATAGGTGTGATGGCCTTCAGCACGTCGCTAGAGAGAGCCGGTTTGTGTTCATAATCGGACAGATTACCTTGAGCTTTGGCTTGTTGCCAGGTACACCAGCTGTCTTCACCCTGCGGACAATCCTCATGTTGTGGTTTCTCGTTTGTCGATGCTTTGTGTTTCAGCGTAGCCCATATTGCCTTTTTCATATCCGGCATAGAATCTTTATTCCTTCGGATGGCTAACCCGTAATAAACACTAACAAGAAAAGGGTCGGAAGTGTCCCCTTCCGATTTTAATGAGCTTTGAATATGTTGTAGTCTAGATCAAAATAGGAGACACGTATTTTTTTATAAGTGCTGAGTCGGCCGTTAAGGGGGTGAAACACCTTCTTGAAAAAAATCGATTTTTTCATTTCTCAGCGGATACCGTCGAAGCGATAAGAGATATAAACAAAAGTTTCAAATAAAAGTTTTATGGTCTTTAATGTACTTCAAAATCATGTAATCAGATTTGTCGAAAATGTCATATTTTTCGAAATCCCCCCCCCTCCCTTTTAATGTTTGAAAATTTTTAAATTTGTCTCATAACAAAACTTATAGCTCATTTAACGACAAATTCAATCATATATAATAAAGTTGTATTCCGAAGTCATTATATATATGTATATGGAAATATTACATAAAATACCGTACATAATTATTGCATACAAGAATAACAAATATTCATGGTTGATATCGGTTACAAAGATGATGATCATGAAAGAAATGATTTATACAAAGGGATTTTTTACACCATGCGCAAGAAATTACAGCAATTTCACCGCAAATATCACATGTTGGTTTTAAATTAGTTTTGAAACAAAAATCTACTGGTGTATCAAATTCTTCTGGTTTCTTTTCTAAATAACCACTTTTATACCATGCATATTTGAATAAATTTTTAAACCTTGGTGATGAAAATTGATTATGTGTTAATGATTGTAATTTTAAAATATTGTTTCTTGAATGAAGCTTGACGTCAAGATCTAAAAACATGATGGTATCTGAAAAATGTCTAACAAAATTTTTCCATAAACGAAAACCGAATACATCTAAAGGTTGTATTTTTCCCGTTGCTCCAGCTGGTATAGTTAACAAATTAATATTGTCTATAAAATCTGGTTTGTTTCTTTGAATTATATCAGGACAATGACCAGTCCAAGAATCTAATAATAACACTGATTTTGGTCCAACATTTGGAAAAAACACTTCTTTTATCCAGATCTCAAAATGATGCGATGTTAATTTTCCAGATTTTGATGCCATGACAAAGATATTATTATCTTTAAACATTGTTTCTTTTACTATTGGACCAAATGTTCCAGTAGGTTCTTTTAAAACAATAAACAGAGGCGATAATAATCTACCATCAGCTGAAACAATAGGTTGTATAGTATAACTATGTGTAGTTGCTGATATGGATTGTACTATGCGCTCTACTTTTTTAATACCAATAGGTGATAGTGAACGACCGGAATGAAATTCTAATTGAAATCCACTTTGGTCCGAATTATATACATTTTCAATTCCATATTGTATAATAGAAGATTTAACATTTTCGATAAATGACTTGCTTCGTGCTTCTAAATCTTTGTCTGACGCTAAATTTTTTTTTGTTATAAATTTTGTAATTTTTCTAGATACGATATTATGTGCAAGCTTAAACCTTTTTACCCATGATAATGATGCTGTAAACCCAAGTAGATTTACTTCCTTCTGTGCACGAAGAGCCCATCGAGCAATATCAATGTCATGAATAATTATTCCCTTTTCAATACCTTCATGGAATTTATTTAACGTATATGTTGAAATTTCTTTCAGTTTATCAAATCTGTTGCCACCTTGATTTACTTGCTGCTCCCATCTTCTTAATTGACGTAATGACGTGACTTTCCGAAATCTATTTCTTATAGATGCAAGAGTTCTTGACTTTTTTGTTCCACTTCTCCATAACTCTACTGCATTTCTTTTATATTCTATTGGTACAGAATCCGCAACACATTCAATTTCTTTTACAAAATATGTGTCTTCTTCTCTTTCTTCATCAATTACAGGTTCTACTTCAGGTATATCAAATTCGTTTTGAAAATCTAATGATGATTCTTCATAAACTTCAAACGCTTCTTCATACATTGATCGAAGCATATTTTCCATCATGTCTTTTGTTTCATTTTCATCTGTTGTAACAGGACTTTCTGGGAATTCCCCAGTCATATACAGTGCAGTGTATAGCAGTACTGCTACATTTCTTGGATTAAACATTATCTAAAAAAATTATTAACATTATGTATATTTGTTTTATAAATATTAGCAAAAAAATACTTATTAGCAACAAAAATATTTTATTATTTAATGCGTATTAATAATTTGTTACGTTTTCCGAGTTTCATGAAAAATAGAACAGTTTTATCACATAACTTAAATAAAGTAATAAAATATTAATTATAATTTAAATACATTAAAACAAAACAGATAAACCGCAATTTTGAATGAAGTGTAAGTAAAAGCAAAAAACTATAAAAGTTTTAAAAATCGAAAAAGTACATACATACTGTATTGTTGTGTGCGTGGGGCACAATTGTTTTTTCAGGATAACGGCTAGTCTTGTTAATTAACTCGAGCACTTGTTAATTATTTGATAACTGATTTGTGACTGTCCGCCGCTTCTAGGCGGTGGCTTTTAACGCCTCCGGTTCTGAACGATTATCGGAGGAGGATCGCGCGGTGGCATGACCAAATAAAATCATTGGTTATTTCTAAAGTGGCGTGATCAAAATGCAAGCGAAGGAAGTCCGAAGACTTCCTCGCATTTTATTGCAATTCAGCGCTATTTCGAGAGTGATTTCTTCCTCTGTTTGATGACTTGGCCGTGTGATACTGGCTGTATCAGCACTTCGGGCAGCTGACTTTCTTATCGCGACGCATTTTTTCGCTCGCTTTATAAGTTATAATCCTTTTAATTATTTTCTTATATATATAAATATATTTACTATCGCGCTCGCGTATATTCGATAGACGCTTTAATAGTAATATGTGTTCCACTGCACGCAGTTGTTAATAAAATAATATATTGCACCAACTCATTTCGCGAATGCGACATCTGTTTATTCATAGAATTGAATCTATTAACATCGGCATCTGATCAATAATTTTCCTTGTCCGACTAGTTTTATTTTTCATGCATTAAAAACATTACTTTTCCATATAAATTATATGTATATTTATTGTCACATAATATAGACATATATTATAATTATAATTATTATATAATTTATAATTATATTTATAAATATAATTTCTATAATTTATAAAAATATATTCTCATAAATTATTTATTGCTAATTTATGGTTGCCTCTGTGAGTTTGCGAAGAAAAATGACTGTCGCTGTGAATAACGAGCGTCATAAGGCGGATAAAGCGGGCGTATAGTAGTGTATAGGGATATTTTTAATTTATTTCTGAAAAATGTGACTTCGGAATACAACTTTATTATATATGATTGAATTTGTCGTTAAATGAGCTATAAGTTTTGTTATGAGACAAATTTAAAAATTTTCAAACATTAAAAGGGAGGGGGGGGATTTCGAAAAATATGACATTTTCGACAAATCTGATTACATGATTTTGAAGTACATTAAAGACCATAAAACTTTTATTTGAAACTTTTGTTTATATCTCTTATCGCTTCGACGGTATCCGCTGAGAAATGAAAAAATCGATTTTTTTCAAGAAGGTGTTTCACCCCCTTAACGGCCGACTCAGCACTTATAAAAAAATACGTGTCTCCTATTTTGATCTAGACTACAACATATTCAAAGCTCATTAAAATCGGAGGGGGACACTTCCGACCCTTTCCTTGTAAGTTCATCTATTAGTTTTGCTGTGAGCTTTCCTTTGCCGCCCAGTCCTTTAGTATTTTTTTTTAGTTTTCTCAGTTGTGCTCCCATTCTTTTCTGGACATGGCCAACGCATTTTTTTTTCGACAATACAATTTTCGCCGTAAGGGTTACATTCTGTTATCCCTTTGAAAGTTTTGCAATCGCCGTCACCGACATAGGAGGTATATTTCACGCCGTGTAATTTCTCCGATCTCATGAACATTTCTTTAGCCGCGTCCACCTCCATTTTTCCGGCGCTACCAACGTGATTCGCAGTGCACTCATTTTTGTGTGTTTCCATCCATTCATCGAAGTCGTCAGCGTGTGTCTTCCAGTACTCGCACTGCTTACAATACGCGCATTTTACTAGGAGATCGAGGACTTTTCCTATAATGTCCGATTAAAGTTGTTATGCCTTGCAACGATGAATAACCCCGCTTACGCCAAGTTCCGTCGCCAGAAACAGTTAATCCTCTTGTTGGTTTGTCAGCATTTTCGGCACTTTCTGTCAAATTTTTTTCTTCGGCAGCAGCAGCAGAAAACAGTAAATTGGCAACGGCTTGCGATGCAGTATGAACACTATCGACGATATCATAATAAACTTTTTTATTGAAGATTTTCGGGAGATCCATTATACCGCAAAACTTTCGTATACCTTCGTAACCGACACCAATGATTCTCATTGCAAAAACGATGCGCCTGTTGATTTCGTAAGCGTTGTTTATAAGTGGGCAGGAGTTTATGTAGCGAGGTTCACAATTACTGCATTTAACTAATTTGAATCCAAGTCCACGGATACTACTTTCCGAAAAAGTAACATTTCCACCTCACGTTTTGCACATGATCATTTCACTCAGCGTTTGAAACAAGAATAAAAATTCAATCAAACGGTATCCATAGTCATTATTAATTTCCACTTCCACCGATTTCGTTCTTAATTTTTTCGCGGAAGAACTTGTCGATTCCGTTTCATTCTCCATCGTATGGCGATTTGGTGGCGGCGGTGTTTTCCTACGTCGTGAAGGTCGTCCGGGAGTTTCGCGTGAACCCTTTCGGTCGAAAGAAGCAGGCTTCATTTTGATAAAAGTATAAAAACTATACGTTAGCCACGCGGGAAACGCCGAAACAATGACAGCTGTTCGACACACTGGCCCTTAAAATTACGCACTACCGGCGTCCTTACTGTTGAAATCGCTTCTAACTGACTATAAAATATACCTAGTGACATCTGTTGATCGACTTGGAGTATTAGAAATGTTAGAAATTGAATTGCAAGTCACTACGCTGTACCCGCCGAACAGATAGGAATTTGCCGCAGGTACACGTTTCGGAGCGCTTCGGTAAAAGGTCGAAATTTCAATGAAGAAAAATTTAGCCGGCTATAACACCTAATGTACCTTATTTTAGAGGGTTCAAAGTAATTTTTAAGCCAATAAACAAAAAATTGATTTTTTGAAAATTTTATAGTAGACTTCCCCCTTAATTGATATTGATGCCAAAGATTCAAGTGCAGAAAAGTTGTTTAAGGCATTTAAATGTGAAATGTGGAAATTACAGATACCATTTTTAAATATCGTAGCTTTATCATGACAATGCATCTGTTATAACAGGAAAATATTGATCGTTTAAAAAGAAATTAGAAGAAATATGTCCACATTTATTAACATTTTCATGCCCATGTCATTCCTCCGCATTAGCAGCGCACGCTGCATGTTCTAAAATGCCTGCATATTGTGACGAATTTCTAAAAAAAATTGCTACTTATCTCAATAGCAGTCCAAGACGTACGGCTTTTTTCGTGAATTTTGTGAATGTTTCCAAGAAACAAATCGCAAAATATTGAAATTATGTGATACGCGCTAGCTTTTGCATTATTTATGTATCGAAAGACTTCTTGAATCTTGGGATACAATTAAATACTTTCTTACTGAAATAGTTGTGAGCGAAAAAACAAATTCTGGAGAATATCTCTTGTCTATGATGGACAACGTAGAGATAAAAGCTTATTTTCTATTTTTAAAATACGTTTTGAATTTTTTAAATGCATTTAATAAAACATTTTTTCAAGTATTAAAAACAAGGATTCATTTATTATATCCAAAATCTTTAAACTTTCTTTTCCAAATCTGTCGAAATTTTATAAAAGAAGAATATTTAAAACCATTTTCTTCAAATATTATATTTTCATTAAAAGAAAATCAAAAACCTACTAATGAAATTATTTTGGGATCAGAATGTGAAGAATATCTAAACGAATTAACGCTAAAAGGTCACATAAATATAGTTACAATTGTTCGAGAGAATTGTTTATTATTTTATGTGACTGCTGCAGAAGAAATTCGTAAAAGATACCTTTAAATAATATATTTTTATCAAAGTTACAAGTTTTTTGACCATATATAAGTTTATTTGATAACAATAGAGAAACATCATTCAATGATGTTTCTTTTATAGCTAAAACTCGGCGATTTTGATGAAAATGATTGAAAGAAGGAATGGATGGCCTTACCATCAGATTTTACAATGGAAAAAAAACAAAACTTTTCTAAATTAAATTTCGACAGCATGTGGAAAAAAATTTTACAAAATCGACACAACAATCTTGCTAAATATCCCAATTTAACAAATATTATAAGTACTATCCGATCTCTTCCAAATTCAAATGCCGATTCGGAGAGAATGTTTTCTCTTTTAAATAATTTAAAAACAAAAAAACGTAATAGTTTTTCGTCAGCTACTGTTAATGCTATTTGTGTATTTAAATCTGCATTAAAAACGAGAGGCGAAACAGCTATCAAAATGAAAATTGATGAAAAGCATTTGTCTCTTATGTCAGCGGATAAGTTATATGCTACCGTTGCTAAAAAAAATAAAAGTATTTTAAGATTACATGCCGCAGATACCATTGACATAGCTGGCCCCTCATCTCATAAATAATAAATTTATTACAAACATTACTTGCTTGTAAAAGGTAAATACGTGAAAAACATCTTGTCTGTGTTACAGACATCATATTTGTAAAAAGTAGAAGTATTAAGAATATTCTTGTCTGTATAACAGACATCATATTTGTAAAAAGTAGGAGTATTAAGAATATTCTTGTCTGTATAACAGACATCATATTTGTGGAAAGTAAAAGTATTAAAAACATCTCGTCTGTGTAACAGACATCATATTTGTGTAAAGTAATAGTACTAAAAACATCTTGTCTGTGTAACAGACATCATATTTGTGTAAAGTAATAGTATTAAAAACATCTTGTCTGTGTAACAGACATGATATTTGTGGAAAGTAAAAGTATTAAAAACATCTTGTCTATGTAACAGACATCATATTTGTGTAAAGTAATAGTATTAAAAACATCTTGTCTGTGTAACAGACATGATATTTGTGGAAAGTAAAAGTATTAAAAATATCTTGTCTATGTAACAAACATCATACTTGTAAATGACAAAATAATGCAATGTGGTATTATAGAGCTCTAGGCGAAGATCCACATAAAACAAATCTAACGCGCCATTGGTGATACCCCGTGAGTGGTGTGGAAAATCGCCACACTCATTAAATTTTTTTATTTTATTATTTTAAATGTATATAGAGAAACAAGTTAAATAGCTATACTAAATAGTTTTATAATATATTTTTGTAATATTATTAGTACATATTCATATTTGTACATATACAGGGTGGGGAAAAAGTATGAAAGCAAACAATTATTTCCGAAACTATTCATTTTTCGACAAAATGTCTTAGACATAATTTTTATGGTATGAAAAGATGTATTATGTGGCATAGACGGCATGACCTTGAAATGACCCTTACGAGCTGCATACAAATAACGTAAAAAATTTCAAATGGAACTCGTCAGTT
Organism: Camponotus floridanus; assembly: GCF_003227725.1. Classification (NCBI taxonomy): domain Eukaryota; kingdom Metazoa; phylum Arthropoda; class Insecta; order Hymenoptera; family Formicidae; genus Camponotus; species Camponotus floridanus. Next base: position 91,851 of record NW_020229304.1, on the reverse strand, counting down.
TTTGTTACAGATTCTTGTAGCTGATGTCGAAACGTTTACAAAACACTGCATATGAGCCCCATTCCCTTAAAAACACTCCCAGTTACGAAACAATTCTGATACAAACAATTTGTATGCACATTGACATTGCTTACTGATTTCGCATCATGACGTTCAGTTGCGTCCACTAATAACATGTAATTGTACCTGTTGGATGAATTGCACTTATCTTACCTTAACTGGTTGGATGAATCGCACTTATCTTGCCTTAACTGGTTGGATGAATCGCACTTATCTTGCCTTAACTGGTTGGATGAATCGCACTTATCTTGTCTTAACTGGTTGGATGAATCGCACTTATCTTGCCTTAACTGGTTGGATGAATCGCACTTATTTTACCTTAACTGGTTGGATGAATCGCACTTATCTTGTCTTAACTGGTTGGATGAATCGCACTTATCTTACCTTAACTGGTTGGATGAATCGCACTTATCTTACCTTAACTGGTTGGATGAATCGCACTTATCTTGTCTTAACTGGTTGGATGAATCGCACTTATCTTACCTTAACTGGTTGGATGAATCGCACTTATCTTACCTTAACTGGTTGGATGAATCACGCAATCTCTTTCCTTGAGTACGGTTCAATGTACGCCTTAACTGATTCTACGAACTTCGCGTGTCTTTCGTATCGGCAGAAATGATCGAAGCGGGTTATTCTTCATTTGTTGTAGTAATCGCTACTGTTGTACTGATCTCTCATAATGACGTTCAGTCGCGTTACACACATTCATGTAATCACACGTACGCTGTCTATTTTCAATTTCGTCGATACGAATTATCACAATTGTTTCGTAACTGGGAGTGTTTTTAAGGGAATGGGCTCATATGCAGTGTTTTGTAAACGTTTCGACATCAGCTACAAGAATCTGTAACAAAAACTGACGAGTTTCATTTGAAATTTTTTACGTTATTTGTATGCAGCTCGTAAGGGTCATTTCAAGGTCATGCTGTCTATACCACATAATACATCTTTTCATACCATAAAAATTATGTCTAAGACATTTTGTCGAAAAATGAATAGTTTCGGAAATAATTGTTTGCTTCCATACTTTTTCCCCATCCTGTATATTTGTATAATATATTTATAATGTATATATATATATATATATATATTATTAAATATATATTATAAATATATAAATATATATATATATATATTATTAAATATATATATAATATATACAGGGTGAGCCATTTTAATTTATCCACTCCAATAACTTTTTTATATTTGAATGTACAACAAAATGTTTCAAATAAAAGTTGCTTGACTTCGAGGGGGACAGAAGATGGGTGGCAAAAATTTGACCTTGGATAGTCATTTGAAGGTCACATAAAGGTTATCTTCAATTTCTTAAATGGAACCCCCTATTTTTCATTGCATATTCTTGTAGCTTATCTCGAGAGCTTTCCAAAACACTATAAGTACCTTTTCATTAAGTACCTTTTCATTAATTACTTTTTGAGTTATAAGGCTTGAAATAATTTCTTAATTTTACATAAACCATAAAATATCTAGTAAACCATTCATTTATCGATTATCTTACCTTCATACTTTTATATACAAAATAATGAGAGGAATCAATTGGTGTAAAGAAAACACATAGTTGTTTCTAAGAAAAAATATGTAATTTGCAATTAACAATTCCATATTTGAAACATTTTGTTGTACATTCAAATATAAAAAAGTTATTGGAGTAGATAAATTGAAATGGCTCACCCTGTATACACCGTGGCCCATTTTAATCGACGCACCTGAATATCTCCGTTGGTAAGCCGAATACAAAAAAATTGTTCAAACAAAAGTTGTTCAGGACAATGGGAGCCATCTTTGTGCAATATTGGTTTTGACCTTGAGATCAATTCTCAAGATCATTTAAAGGTCAAAGTCATTTTTTTAAATGGGAACCTCTCTTTTTGACGCCGGATTCAAAAAGAGCGGAAAATTTTGCGTCTAGGAGGATAGTTTATAATTTTTTTGGAGGGCCCTTGACAAGGTCAAATCAAGGTCAAATGTTAAAAATCATCCCAAAAGCTGTTTTTTAGAATTTTTTATGATTTATGGTCGATAAAACAGTTGAGGCTTAGGGGCCAATAACATTGACGATTTTACCTTTTGAATCAACTGTGAAAACCATTTGAAAGTGATATTTTAAATGAAAAATTTCACTTTCATCCGTAATCTTACTTTTAGCGTTACTCAAAAACATTTTTATTGATACGAAGAAATACAACAAATTTACGAATTTTCATACGTTTAGGAGTACTTTCAGACTTTAAGGGGGGAAACTCCTGTAAAAAAATTTTTTTTTGCATTTTTTTTTTTTGCTTTAAAAATTAATTTAGCATCTGAAAAATGTATTCTCAAAGTTTGGGGCTCAACAGAAAGTCCTTAATGTCCCTAGAAAGTCACCAAAGTGATGCGCAAAAGTATCGATAGCAGGTAAGCGAACGAGCGCTCTTTACGGTCTCTACCGTTTCTTCTAAGCCAAACAAGTTTGCTATTTTCTTTTTTGAAATGTTAGGCCGCTTCTGACGGTTTGTATAACTGACATTTTTGTTTTCACAAAAGCAGCTGAGAGAGAACCTACTCTTAGTATACGGTTTAGTGCCACGTGGTGTATTTGTTTATTGTATCGCGTCAGTTTGTGATTATTTGAAATAATGAGCCGTAAGATCCCAACTGATGATCCAAATTATCGTGCTAGCCGTCCTCGTCGTCGAAAATATAAAGGCAATCAATTTTCCAGCGTGCCAGACATGGACGTCGATGAAAAATCAAACGACGAAACGACGAGCGCCTCGGCGAGAAAATTGAAAAAGTCGGCTGACGATATTATTGTCAATCATAGCTTTTGCTATCGAATAATAGAATTTATTAGCATTTTCTCTGCCCTTGCCGACATACTAGTGTGCAGACAGTGCAAGCAAAAAGTTTCATTTGCGGAATCGGGCCAAAAAGGATTAGGCTTCAAAATTACAGTTACCTGCAAATGTGGAACTACAATGATTCCCTCAAGTCCATTGTTACACAATGCATATGAAATAAACCGACGAATCGTTTTGGCAATGCGTTTACTTGGTGTTGCTCGAGAAGGAATAAATATATTCTGTGGTATTATGAATTTCGGCAGTGGACTAAGCCAGCACGCTTATGATCGAATAATTCAGCATGTGCACACATCCGTCAAGAAAGTGTTCAATGTGAGTAGTAAAAATGCAATCGAAGATGAGAAAAAAGAAAATGAGGCGAGGGAACAGTCGTTATTAAATTTAACTGTGAGTGGTGATGGATCGTGGAAGAAGCGCGGCTTCTCCTCATTGTACGGCGTAACGACACTTATTGCCTACTACTCAGGCAAAGTAATTGATTTAGTAGTAAAAAGTAGTTATTGCCATGCATGCACCTATTTCCGAAATAACGCCGACGACCCTGAAGGCGCAAATCACATGGAGAATTGTTCCATCAATCACAAAGGCTCGGCGGGAAAGATGGAGGTTGACGCCGTTCTCGAAATGTTCCTCCGTTCTGAAGAAAAATTTGGTGTTCGTTACACTAATTACGTGGGGGATGGCGATACAAAAACTTTTAAGTCTATATTAGATGCTAAGCCGTACGAAGATATTGCAGTTATCAAAAGTGAGTGTGTGGGCCATGTGGAAAAGCGAATGGGAAGTCGCCTTCGAAATATAAAAAAAACCGCAAAACTTGGCGGCAAAGGCAAACTGACTGACGCTTTAATAAAAAAATTAACAAAATATTACGGCCTTGCAATACGCAGAAATTCAGAATCAAAAGATAACATGAAAAAAGAAATAATGACTACATTTTACCACTTGATCTCGATCGATGAAAATCCGCAACATCAGTTCTGTCCCACTGGCGCCGACTCGTGGTGTGCGTATAACGCTGCTCAAGCAAACAAAGCTACTTATGAACATCCAGCCCCTCTACACCCAGAAATACAAAAGAATATTCTTCCGATATACGAAGATTTATCACGAGACGATTTACTGGAGCGTTGCATTGGCGGTTTTACTCAAAACGCTAACGAATCTTTTAATGCGACTGTGTGGCGTTTAGCTCCTAAACATTTGAATTGTGGCTCAAAAATAATAGAAATTGCGGCATATTTAGCTGCAGGAATATTCAATGATGGATATTCATTTGTCCTTAAAATCATGAACGATCTGGAACTGCCAATCGGCTTGGAATGTAAAATGTTCGCCGATTCGTACGACACCAATCGAGTGAAGAGACAAGATCGACGCTCATTAAATTCGTCCAAAGAGGCCAGAACTGCTCAAAAAGAGAAAAAAACAGTCGAGATGGATGGTTTCCTTGAAGTAGAAGGCTTGTTCTATGGTCCTGGCATTGCTGATTAAGCTTGGGTAATTATAAATCACTCTAAACTTTACTTTTCAAGAACAAAAACTTAAATGGCGTTTTTCTCGAAACACGTTTTTTTCCGCGCCGTGCAGCGTAACTCACAAAGTTTTCAACCGATTGACTTGAAATTTCACACGGATATTCTTTAACTTATTGGCCTTTGCATGAACCTAAAATTTTATAAAAATTGTAATATTAAGTATTGTTTTTAACAATTTGTTTATGAAAAAAAAAGTTTTTTTTTTCTTTTTATCCTTAAATTTTTATTTTTCACTTTTTTAAATTAATTTTAGGTTCATGCAAAGAAGAATTTCATATTTTAATGGAAAAAATTTTGTTCGTTGATTTCAGATAACTACAAGGATCTAGGCGTTGCACGGCGCAAATCCGAGGAATCAGATTTGATCAGCTGTAGCGTCGCCATTTTTTTTTTTATTCATAACAAAATTTTTTCGTACACATTTTAACGTCTATTGTAATATGTAACTTTAGAAATTGCAATAAATGCTTTCAGTTTTTTATAAAAAATTATTGAAAAACACGTCGTTTACAGGAATTTCCCCCCTTAATAAAATTTAACTAGAATCCTGTATGCATTTCTTACGTAAAACTAAAAAGAGCTAAAAATTTATAAGTTTCTATTAGTATTGGACATTTGCTATTGTTATTTGCAGAAGTACACATACTGTACATTTGGGTTGGAGACATTTAGTTCGGTTTTTAGATTAGCCGGATTATTTTACGTCTTGTTTTTGTAATAAGATTTTGAAAGAGCGAATTTTTCTTTAAGTTAAAATAAAGTAATAGTTTACTACTTCTTGAGTTTTTTTATCAACAATTTGTGTTTATTTCATTAAACTTAAAATTGAAATTTAAACTTAACAGTCTTATTTTAAAGTTAAATTTGTATAATGGCTGACTATCCTCCTAATGAAATTATTGACATAATAATGGTTTTACGACAATGTAATAATAATTATCGTTTAGCGGCAAGGCGATACGCTGAACAATTTCCAAACAGGAGACACCCTAATGATAGGATCATACAAAGACTGACTCAAAGAGCTCGTAATGGACGTCTTGTTCGCCAACGCAGACATCACAATTACGATGAAAATGATGCTCGTGCTGTGACTGTCTTAGCAATTGTTCATATTGATCCTCACGTTAGTAGCCGTCTGATTGAGCGAGAAATTGGCATACCAAGAACAACGGCTCTAAGAATTCTGAAAAGTTTAAATTATCATCCATACCACATCTCATTAGTTCATGAATTAAGGCCAAATCATATTCAAATGCGAATTGAATTCTGCTTATGGGCTTTAAGAATGATAGAAGAAGATCCAGAATTTTTTAGATATATAATGTTTTCTGATGAGGCAAAGATTTATAGTGATGGGCAACTTAATAAGCACAATTGCCATTATTGGTCAGACCACAACCCTCACTGGCACAGAACTGTAGACCATCAAAACCGATGGAGCCTTATGGTTTGGTGTGGCATAATAAATGGTTACTTGATTGGTCCCTATTTTTTTTAAAGAAATGTTGATAGAGACAGCTATTTGGAGTTGCTAAGAGATCAGTTGCCAGAAATGTTAGAAAATGTTGATTTGAAGACAAGACGAAGAATGTGGCTTCAGCAAGATAGTGCAGCACCACACTATGCACGAATAGTACGTGACTTTTTAAATGAAAATTATAATGAGAGATGGATCGGAGGGAGAGGTCCAGTTAACTGGCCTCCTAATTCACCAGACTTGACATCTCCAGATTTTTATTTGTGGGGCTTCGTAAAAAATGCTGTTTTCACGGAACGCCCAACAACAAGAGAAGACATGATAGATCGTATCAATCGAACTTGCGCAGCAATTCCCAGAGAGATTTTGCTAAAAACAGTACGGCACTTTCAAAGACGTTTACATTTGTGTCTTCAAGCAAATGGAGGTAATTTTGAACATTTGCTATAATAATTATGATAATTGTAATAGAAGTGAGAGACAAGGGGACTCACGTTAAACAAGCACCCCAAAGGAAACAGAACTTACTACGTCCACGTCGTTGTTTCTGGGTAACGCTAAAAGTAAGATTACGGACGAAAGTGAAATTTTTCATTTAAAATATCACTTTCAAATGGTATTTACAGTTGACTTAAAAGGTAAAATCGTCAATGTTATTGGCTCCTAAGTCTACTCAACTGTTTTTTCGACCATAAATTTTAAAAAATTCTAAAAAACAGCTTTTGGGATGATTTTTAACATTTGACCTTGATTTGACCTTGTCAAGGGCCAACCAAAAAATTATAAACTATCCTCCTAGACGCAAAATTTTCCGCTCTTTTTGAATCCGGCGTCAAAAAGAGAGGTTCCCATTTAAAAAAATGACTTTGACCTTCAAATGACCTTTCCAAATTCCATTGACCTTGAAAATTGATCTCAAGGTCAAAACCAACATTGCACAAAGATGGCCCCCATTGTGCTGAACAACTTTTGACGGAACAATTTTTTTGTATTCGGCTTACCAACGGAGATATTCAGATGCGTCGATTAAAATGGGCCACGGTGTATATTATATATATATTTATATATATATATATATATATATATATATATATATATTGCGACGTTTATTCAATTGAAATTCAAAATGAATCGCGACACTCCTCGAGATGTTGGATGGGAGCGTGCGCGGGGGAGCGAAAACGCCGTCAAAAAAATTAACGAAATTATTATACTCGCGTTCGGAGGAACAGGGATGGAGGACGTTCTCGCGCGAGCCGCGGCGGAGCGGAGATCGTATCGATATATCGAAAAGCCGGGCGCCAGATGCGGTCTTTCACGCATCAGTTTTCGCGAAAAGCCGAAAGACGTCGAAAGAAAACGATAGCCTGCTTCGCCACGGGCCGACTAGCTCGCCTAACGGTAGAGGGGAGGGGTTATTAGAGAAAGTTAATTGATTATGCGAGCTTCGCGGAATTAACGGACGACAGACAAAACGACAATCGACAACCAAGCGAGACGAACACTTAAATAAATTACGCGATTTGAACAAAAAAAAAAAGATAACAAGTTTATTGCTAGAAAAATAAAGTGACACTACGAGTGAATAATTAACAACTCAATAACAAGAATTGGATCGGTCCTGAACAATGACTCAGCAGACAATAATAAGCGATAATTGAACTGAGATTAACAACTCCCTACAAAGATTTTAATTCGCTATTAACTTTCCGAAAGAAAACGAGAACGAATCATACAAATAACAAAAAAAACGACGCTTCACGACAAATTCGTACGAAATACGGGAGCGAAAAATATAATATAATTAATCCTGTCACAAAAATTGCGACGGTATTCTGAGCGAGTATCTGCTTGAATCGACAACGAAAATGAGAGCGCTAATACTATCCGAGCCCGTTTTTCTGACCGGAGTTCGCAGGATTGAGCGAGACCTTACGGAATACTAAGAATTTTCGGTATAAAAATATTCGCGGATATCTTTCAAACGAGAGCATAATTTCTACAGCCAGATCTACAACTTATCGCAACGGAATTTTCCCCGCAATTTCCTAATTCGCGAAACAAATCGGCAGCTTAATAATTCGACAACATTAGTAACTGAAATTACTGAATAATTTTGCGAAGACGGATCACGTATGCGATAGGCGAACGATATTCTCAGATTTCGATAGCCGACGGCAGACGGAGAATTTTCTCCGCCGATATCTCCTTTTTCTTCCGCGCAAATCGCTCAATTTTACTCTCTATACTCTGGCGATTATTTCACACCACGCTCCATAAATTCGGCAGACGCTACATATTATTTATTACGCGCTATTATTTATTTCGACGACGTGATGAGCGCGATAATGACGACAATATTCTGTTACCCTTTGTTACGCTCTTTCCGGCGGCGCAATAAGCGCGACGATGACGCAATTACTTTCACGCTCACTCTACAAAGAAATATCCAAAAACGCTTGCACGCACTCTTACAATTAACGACGACATACACGCAATCAGACATCCAAAAATCGCCCGGAGATACGTCCCGGGATATTCTACGCGGCGACAACAGCGGTACGACAACCCGGGCGGTATTCGCTTTCACGATCCTTCGCGTACGCGGTCGATATTCGCCGGTCGATAGCTTCGCGTAAAGAACACCCGAAACCCGGAGAGAGACGAACGTTGCCTTATCGATTTAACGCCGACGATACGATGGTCCTCCCTCGGTCGCTTGCCCCCGGTCGCCCGACAAATCCACGAAATATCACCGTCTCGGCAAACGGCTCGAGCGGTCGCGAAACACGAAAAAGATGGCGACGGCGGCAGAACGGCCGGCACGCGGACGAAATCGCGTACGTGGCTTATACAATGGATGGGCAACCTCACCGACAACGCTTCCTCCCGTGGGGATGGTCCTCGGCCTCGTCCTTTGCTCGGTCTCTCAATATCAGCGACAAAACGGGTCTCACGCGACAATCAAAACGATAGGACTCTATCAAGCAAGCGTCCGCACCAGAATGATCCTGGGATCTCGCGGCCCGGGGTCGATAGCGGCGTCAATGACCGCTTAGTGGGGTGCGCAGCCCTGCGGCCAATCAGGATACGGCACGCGAGAGGTCCTAGCGCCTCGCGAGATCCGCGGCGCTTTTAGCGCTTCGCGCGCAATTAATTCGATTTGAATTATATAATTGCTGTCGCGGGCCCCGGTACAAGGGCCCGTTGTCTCCCGAGGCTCCGCTGTCGTCTGTCCTCCTCGGAGGGTAGCGTCGATCGGACTTCTGTCCTCCTTCCTGGGACGTGGGTAAATTCCTGTGGTATCGTCCTTTCATCCGCTATTATCTCCTCCGTTCGCTATCGTTAAGCGTCCTGCTGCAATCTTCCTTGATGTGCTTCCGGTCCTCCGGATCTTCTCCGGCGAGGTGCCCGTTGTCGTTTATTACAAACAAAGAAACATATCGATATAATTAATAAAAATTCTTACAAAATACGGTATCGCTCGTCTCTCCGGGGATTTTTAGATAGCGCTCTCTCGAGGTTGATTCTGGCGCGGCCGCTCGGCCTGCGCCCCGTAAAATCTCGGGGCGGATGGACGCTCTAATGGACGGCAACGTCACAATATATATATAATAAATATATTAAATATATTAAATATTATATATATATATATATATATACATTATACAAATATATTATAATTATTTAAATATTATTCTTTATCGTATAATATGTTTATAATATGTGTGTATATATATATACATATACATATACATATTCTAAACACATTATACAATAAAAATGCTGTAAAAAAAACATTGAGCGCATATCGAGATATCGAGGAGCGTGACGCGTCGCGTGTTGCCCATCTTTCGGTAGGAAGGAGAGAGAAAACTGTATTCTGTCCTCTTCTACTATCCGAAGCTTGCCGAAGCGCCGAGCTTACACGTACGCTTACGCTTACATCCTCATTACCCCCTCCACGCCGTGTTGCATGTTGCTTGCGGCGGAGATCTGGCAGCTTTGCCGGTGGGTATGCATAAAATGCATTTTCCCCTCGTAAAAAAAAAAGAAAAAAAAATTACAGGTGAGTGAACAAATGAAAAAGAGAGAGAGAGAGAGAGAGAGAGAGAGAGAGACAGACAGACAGACAGACAGACAGACAGACAGACAGCAGATAGAGAGAAAATGTATGTGTTCGCATGTGTGTCTGTAGCTTGGGTCCGCTGCCCTGTCAGAGCGGCGGACGACTTGGCCAAAGCCGCCCGCATAAGAATAGAGTGGACGACCGGGGTGGAACTGGCAGCGGCACGTCCCACCCACTGTTTTAGGTGCTGGGGAGAGGGACACGTAGCCTCCAGGTGCAGGAGCGCCGAGGACAGGTCCTGTAATAGGTGCGGGACAGTGGGCCACACGGCTGCATCCTGCCAGGCGGTCCCTTACTGCCTGTCGTGCGCGGAGGCGGGGAGGAAGGCGGACCGTAGAGGAAGAGTGAGCTGCGGACTTCCATTGGGACGGGCCCCGCCGACCCCGCTGCACCCTCACGTGGAGGGACAAGGCAGGGGGAGCGGGAGCCGAGGCGCCCCAACAGCGGCAGCAGCAGCGGCAGCGACAACAGCAGCAGCAGCAACAGCAGCGGCAGCCGCAGGGAACGCCGCGGCCCTTGAGGAGCGGGATAGGAGGGACAGGAGGGAAGGAGAAGGAAGGGGAGAAGAAGGCGGCGGAGGAGAGGATGGAGATAGGGACACTGATGGCCAAAGGTAAGCCAGCGGCCCTATCTATCCTACAGGCCAACCTCAACCACGCCCGCTGTGCGCAGGATCTTTTCCTGCACACAATGGCGGAGCGCGGTTGTGGGTTGGGCGTGGCGCCGGAACCGTACGCGGCCCCTCCCAACCACCCGTCCTGGTTTCGGGGTGCTTGGGAGGAGCTGCCCCCCTGGTGGCCATCGTGCGGGGGGGCGACGAAGGGTCGCCCCCCTACAGGATGGGGACCAGGGGTCGACACTTCGCGATGGTGTGGTGGGGGACCATCTGCGTTATAGGCGTATACCACGGCCCAGTTTGAGGCCGAGCTCGGCGAGGTAGATGAGGCGATGAGGAGCGGCCTCCCCGGGCCGGTCCTCGTGATGGGCGACTTCAACTCCAAATCTCGGAATTAGGGTTGCCGGTCCGAGGATCGGCGCGGGGAGACGCTGCGAGATTGGGCGGGATCACTCGGACTGACCCTGCTCAATGTCGGGTCCGTTGCCACATGCGTGAGGCCGCAGAGGGAGTCCATCGTCGATTTGACATGGGCCTTCCCTGCGGCTTTGCGCATGGTGGAGGAATGGAGGGTGGCCGCTGAGCTCGAGACCCTGTCAGATCACAGGTATAGTGAGCTCAGCTTGGTCGCCCGACATCCGCCCACCGAGCCGGACTCGTGGGAGGAGCGTAGGTAGTCCCTCACCAGGCTGAACCCGGACCTCTTGATGGCCTCGATGCAGGCCTCGCTATGGGTCTGGGGGAAAGACCCTCTGGCGTGGAAAGGAAAGGGAGTGGAGGAGTTGGCATCGAGGCTTCGCAGTGCTCTCTGAGGAGCCTGCGACGCCTCGATGCCAAGGGTAAGGAGGGGTTGGAGGGAGAGGGGGTTGGCGTACTGGTGGGCCGAGGAGATCGCGAATCTCCACGATGCTTCGGTCCGGGCCAGACGCCGACTTCAAAGATGTATGCGAAGGAGGAACCGTAGCGAGGCCTGTATTGAGCGGGCGCGGGGGGAGTGTCGAGATGCCCGGGCGCTCCCTCGGTGCCGCCATCGGGAGGTCCAAGACCAGGGCGTGGGAGGAGCTACTCGTCTCCATGAACGAGGATCCGTGGGGGCGCCTGTACAGAATGGTTCTCAAGAAATTCAGGCCGCGGGCGCCTCCGACCACGGAGTCTCTGGCCCCCGGCTTCCTTGGGGAGGTGGTGGAGATCCTCTTCTCCGGAGGAGCAGGGGGCGCAGTGCCTTTCCCCCTCTCGGACCGTATGCCCGAGTGGAGGGAGGGCTGGGAGGTGACAGCAGAGGAGATGCGGGATGCTGTCCGGAGGATGAAACCGAATAAGGCTCCCGGTCCGGACGGCATCCCGGGTAAGATCTGGGCCCTGGTCATTGGGGAAGCTGGCGGGACCCTGAGGTACCTCTTTACGAGGGAAGGGATCTTCCCCTCTCTTTGGAAGGAGAGCCTCAGGGAGGGGATCTTCTCCTCTCTTTGGAAGGAGGCGAAACTAGTCCTCCTTCCGAAGGGAGGGAGGGACCCCGACGATCCAGCGGCCTCCGCTGAATCCTTACCGACCTCTCTGTCTTTTAGATGAGATCGGTAAGCTGATGGAGCGGATATTGGTGGGGCGGTTCAATGAGCACCTGCAACAGGTTGCGAGGCTCAATGAGTCCCAGTTCGGGTTCCAGGCGGGCCGGTCGACGCGATCGATGGTCTGCGGTCCCGCTCGGAACAGATAGTCCAACACGGGGGAGTGGCGTTGGCTGTGTCCCTGGACATAGCCAACGCTTTTAACACCCTCCCGTGGGATATGATAGGGGCGGAGCTACGAGCGCACGGAGTCCCGGATTACCTGTCCAGAGTAATCCGGGACTATTTCATGGGGAGGAGTATCTTCTATCGCGATACCGAGGGGGTACGTAGGCGGTGGCCCGTCGTGCGTGGTGTTCTACAGGGATCCGTTCTGGGCCCGTTGTTGTGGAACATCGCGTACAATGAGATATTGGGGAGGGTTCTTCACCCCGGCTGCCATGTCATCTGTTACGCGGATGACACGCTGGTGGTGGTTGGGGGGAAGGACGGTTGGAGGGACGCGATCGCGTTGGGGAACATCGTGGTGGCCGGGATGGTCCGCGGTATAAAGGCGTTGGGCCTGAGGGTGGCTCCCCGGAAGACGGAGGCTGTCTTTTTCCATGACGGATCCCGGGGGACCCTTCCAGGCTCACATTTAAGGTGGACGGGCACGACGTCCAGGTAGGGACCCGGATGAAGTATCTGAGTTTCCACCTGGACGGAAGGTGGACCTTCGAGGAGCACTTTGCCCAGCTGGCTCCCAGGATAGGGGGAATATCGGCCTCGCTGGCGAGGCTGCTACCCAACCTGGGGGGGACGGACGGCCGTGTCCAAGCTTTATGTGGAAACAGTCGGATCGATGGCCCTTTACGGGGCACCGATCTGGGCGGGTGCTGCCTCGAGGTCCAACAAGATCAGGGGCGTACTGCGGGGGGCACACCACCCCATAGTTTTAAGGGCCGCGCATGCATACCGCACGGTCGCATATGCGGCGGTGATGGTGCTGGCGGGATCCCCTCCCCTGGAGCTCCTGGCCCAAGCCTGGGCCGAGATGTACTGGGGGATTAGGGAGCTCCGAAGGAGGGGAATTGTGGTGGGGCCGGGGGCCAAGAGTGCTATCAGGCTGAAGGCGGCAGACTCGGTCCTCGTGGACTGGCAGCGGCAACTGGCCGGGCCAGCCCACGAGGGCCAAAGAGTTGTGAGGGCCGTCCTCCCGGTCTTCGGGAGGTGGATGAGGAGGACCTGGGGGCGGATCACCTTCCGGGTGGCGCAGGTGGTGACCGGGCACGGGTGCTTCGGTCACTACCTGTGCCGCATCGGGAGGGAACCAACCCCCAGATGCCACCACTGGGAGGAGGACCGGGACACGTGCAGCACACTCTCGAGGCCTGCTCGGCCTGGGAGGTGCAGCGCCGTGCCCTGGTCGCAGTGATGGGAGCTGACCTCTCCCTCGGCGTCATCATTGAGGCGATGCTAAGGGGGGAGGAGGAGTAGCGGGTAGTGGCCTCCTTTTGCGAGGAGGTCATGCGGAGCAAAGAGGAGGCGGAGAGGAATCGGCGGATGATGCCCGCCCCAATGGCAGCACAGAGAAGAGCAGCGGCCAGGAGGACCCGGCGGGGGAGGAGGAGGCTGACTGGGCATCCGGTCCCACCGCTGGACAGGGACTGAATGAGGGAAGGGGCCTTGTCGAGACACACTCCCCCCTTCACTGCAAGCTTGGCGGACAGGTGGGAGTGAGACGAAGGTTCTGGGGCGGCCCCCCTTCCTCCCCCCACCACAGCATAAGAAGAGGCATAAGAAGAGGCCCCGTTCAGGGGCCGTGGCGAGGGAGCCCCGGTGTGGAACGGGGAGATCTCCCACCGGGACAGAACCTTATTAGATGGAGCCGGGAGGCGAACGGGTGTCCTCTTTCCCAGCTACAGTGGAGGAATGGCGGTGGAGGGGTCGCGGAAGAATGCTCTTGGCGTGCCCGTGGCTCCCCCGTGATACTGCGGTGGAGGACACCCGCAGGGGTTTTAGTCGGTGAGAGTCCGACATAATCCCTTTCCTTCCCCGAGGAGAGGGGTATGCATAAGGCATTTCCCCTGCGTATAAAAAAAACCCTTGCCTGCCTCTTGTATCCGACCCGTCATGCGTTAACTACTTTATTTAATAATTCGAAAACTAAGCTTCGGACAAAATTTTGCAAAAGGAAAAATCGTCTTACAATTGACACAACAATGTGTCATTTCACGGACACAGGTGTTATTTTGAATCACCCTGTATATATACATATATATAAAATTAAAAAGTATATATATATATATATATATATATATATATATACAATATACATAATTAAAAAGAACCTTTTAATGTTATGTAAATTTCGTGTGATTACAATTTCTTTTATTACAATTTTATATAGATTTATCTCTCATTCTGTATTTTATAAAGCTTATTTTTGCAGATATTAAAATTATTAGTATTGTAATTTTCACAATATTATCACAGAATTTTAATATTTTCATGCAAAAAAATATTTAATTAAATTGTAAAAGTTACATTACTTGCTTTGCCTCGTGTTTCTATCCAAAATGTTGGCCATGTTTTAATTGGAGGTCCTGCTGTTAATTAAATCTTGCAATTTTAATCTTTTAGCGACCGTATAAGAAGGAGACATGAACGAGATAATTTTGGGTCTCATCCCAATAAAACCACGATGACGACACAATATCAACACTTCAAACCGATGATTTATTATCTAAGAAGACAACTAATTTATATAAATATTATTTTTCCATCTGAAAATAATGACAAAATATTCGCATAAAATTTATTATATTTATTAATTAACAATTTGACAGAATTAAACGTCCAGTGACAATAAAGAGAAAAATATACAAATTTAAGTTGCTTTCTATTTTCACACAAGTGATATTGAGTCTAAAATTATGTATTTTATACTCAGCCAATGAGTCATTACTTAATTAATTATTGAAGTTTTGATAGAAATGGAAAGCAACTATATAAAAAAGAAGTTTACCTAAAAAAGAACCAACCTTTACGATATGTCGTTATTATATCACATAAATCGTGATAATTAATCACTTTGTTGAGATTTGTTGAATAAACCTATTTGTTGACAAAGTTTATGCTCACTCATGATACAATGATGCCAGAAATATTAAATGACTGACACATGCGCGTGCTGCGCTATCTCTTACTCTCTCTCCTTCTTTGATGTATAACAATGCACAAACAAATGACACTCACTGTTTAACAAATGATGGGTGGACAATTACGCACTTTATTCAATTTTTTTTAGATAATATGAAAACATATGTTACATGTGGAGAAGTGGCATCACATATATCCTTTCTTTAATTTCACTACTAATATCCAAAATCACCATTTTAGCACGAACACAATTTAGTTTACATGTTAAAAGATTATTTCTTTTTTTTTTGTCACCGCTCACATTTTTAGAATTCTTGAATCGCACGGATAAGTGAACATTGAATATTTTTTCTTTAAAACAGTGCCATGTATTTTGATGCATTGACTATTGATATTTGCGTAAATCTGATCAATTTGTAATATTTTATTATTTCGTAATAACACTGTATTATTGGGTGATTTAAGCCCGGTTCCACAATTCGAGTTAATCCGAATTTAATACGTTAAACTGGGTCCTGATTGATCCATTCACTACTTAAACTCGGATTAACTGGATTGTGGAACTGGGCCTTAGTAGCCAAAATTGATTTTTTGTACTTTACTATTTTTATTAAAACGTTTCCAAAAGCGTCTTCCTTTAATTTCCGCACTACTTGGATTGTAAGTAGCACAGTTACCTTTTCTGTGTTAATAAAAAAGGTCTCATGTAAACGTCGATATATTTGCGCCAAAAGTTTCTTTCCGCTTCGAATCATATTTTTTAATTTTCCTAAAGTATTTTCAAAAGGAAATGCTGATATTTTTAAATAAAGGACATGCCATATACAGAGTGAATCATAATGGTTGTAACAACCTTTTACCATTAGAGATCAATTACCGACTGCAACTGTAATCAATTGAATGATTCATAGATGACAGCTGCTTGAATCGACCGTGTCTGCAGTAACATACAAGCGAGTTAAATACTGTGAATCAAATAATATACATATTCTATGCTTTTCTAATATATTTAATTCTTTTATGTATTTTTCTTTCTACACGGTTTTTTTTTAATAACGTAATTTCTTATTATTGTGAAACGTATCTGCCACATAAAAAGAGATATCTTTTGCATTCGTGTATTTTTTAATAATGATTTTTTAATAACGATTTTTTTTAAATAATGGTTTTTAATACATAGAATTTGACGGCGATTTTTTTCATTCTTACACAAATCATTTTAACGCGTAAAAGAGTTGGATTGGTAAAGATACAAAAGTATTCTTTTTTTATAAAAAAATGCGTAATTCTGCTTTCTACAAGAATTATCCTGCTTATTATTAATTTTCTAAGTTATAACTTTTACATTCTTAATATCTACAGCAGAATATTTCTTGTAGAAAGTAGAATTACGCATTTTTTTAATAAAAAAAGAATACTTTTATATTAAAAATTGTATTAAAATATACACGAATGCAAAAGATATCTCTTTTTATGTGGCAGATATGTTTCACAATAATAAGAAATCGCGTTATTAGAAAAAAACCGTGTAAAAAGAAAAATATGTACATAAAAGAGTTAAATATATTAGAAAAGTATGCATAGAATATGTATATTATTTGATTCACAGTATTTAACTCGCTTGTACGTTACTGCAGACACGATCGATCCAAGCAGCTGTCATCTATGAATCATTCAATTGATTGCAGTCGGTAATTGACCTCTAATGGTAAAAGATTGTTACCATTATGATTCACCCTGTATGCAACATCATCTGGAAGATGAACTAAATTATGAAAAGTGCAAGAAAAAAGTCATGCTATTGTTTGTCTACCAGTACATTTGCCAAATGAACAAAGTGTAATTATCTCTAATAACACAAGCTCACAAAAAAAGTACCCTGTGCTGGCGATCTGAGTAGGCTAGTTTTATGTATTTTGGCTCGCTGAATTAAAATCTGACATTAGAATTGCTCCATCAGGTCAGTGTTTTTTTTTAAATCAAGGTCACTGTCCTGAGTAACATTCAAAAGATTTTAAGCGTCGCTCGTTGTTTATTAAAAAGTTATTAACAAAAGAATTTTACAATTTTAATGCTTTTTATCACTGAAAATATTGATTTAAAAAAAAAATTTTAAGCAATAAATAAAGCCGCTGAAAAACTCTATAAAAAAGATTATATGCATTTTTTCCATAAACTTACTATTTTAGCTGTTATATAAAAAATTAATTATTTTACATATATTTTTAAATATATTTAATACAATTTAAGTTTATATAGAATTCAATACAATTTAATACAATTAAAAAATATCACAAATGTATTTGTATACACACACACACACACACGCACGCGCGCGCGCGCGGGGGGTGCAAGGGGGCCTTCGGCCTCCCCTCCCGCAATCACCCCGCCGGTAGGGGATGCATTGCAAAGAGTCGAATTACAATGAATATATGCTGTAAATTGTAAAGAAGGTCCACCTTGCCTACCGGCGGGGTGGTTGGACCCAAGACCCTCCTTACACTCCCCGCGCGCGTGCGCGCGCGCGTGTGTGTATGTGTGTGTACACATACATTTGCAAATTATAACCTCTGCAGAAGATTTCACTTTTAGAAGATATAACTTAATCCAACTCGTGTTTATTACATTTTAAATTTATATAAAATTTCACTTTGCATTAAAAAGTATATTTTTACTTCTAAGCGGGGAAAAAATCTATTCAGAAATTAATAATACATTTTTATATATATTATATAATGAAATAGAGTTTATTACAATATTATTATAATGTAATCATAGTGAATATGTTTTGCTCATTATACGAGATCTGTAAATAAAGTAATGAGACATTTTTGAGATGAACTTTTATTTATAATTTAACTATAATTTAACTCTGTTTTAACTCTCCTTCAAAATAGTTCCCTTGGGAAGCCACGCAGCGTCTGAGACGTTGTTTCCAGTCTTCATAGCAGTGCTGGAACTCAGAAACCCGAATGGCCTTTAGCTGGTCGGTTACAGTCGCTTTTACGTTTTCGGTCGTATCAAAGTGGTGTCCTTTGAGATGAGTTTTCAATCTCGGGAAGAGAAAGAAATCACAGGGACTCAGGTCAGGCGAATACGGGGGCTGGGGAACGGCAGAAATGTTCGGCAGAATTTTTTCGTGTCAAAAACTCCGTAATCGAATGCACAGAAAAACATTTCGAAAAAGTCTCATTACTTTATTTACAGACCTCGTATTAAAGAAAGCATCAAGATGTTCGCTGAATTTATAACGTCTCTTAAATATAAATTCTGTAAAATATGCCTCATAGTGGTAAGTACATATACCATAACGTGGTAATGCTCTCATTTCGCGCCACAAACGTTCTATATTTTGGATGTGAGCGCCTGTTGTGTTTATGTTGATAAGGCAACAAGTTTATGTTGATAAGGCAAATTTTGTAACTGTCTATATACTCTCCAGCAATCCAAATAAATAATCGATCCTGCCGCTTTGTATCGAGTTATAATGGGAATTAAGGTATCACTTGAGTGATCATAGAAGGAAGGATGAAAAATTTTCCACTGTCTTGCTCTATTCCTCCGAAAATCCATTGGCCTTTAATAACGCGACCTTTATTATATTTTCTTTTTCCTAATTTTGCTTCGTCTATTTCAATAATAATATCTTGTCCGCCGATTTGTTGTTGATGATCAGTAACCCATTGTATTAATAGCTGTTCATAGTAACAAATAAAGAAATACATAAAAAGATAAAAGAATGAAAAAATATATTTATCAAGTATGTAATAGACGCATATTAATCAATAATGTTTAATATTTATAATACTTTACGACAAAAATAAGTTCAGTCAACTACGTATGATCAGTAATCTGTAGTTCTTGTTTTAAGAAATTTTGACGTGGTGGATGCATATATAAAAAGTAAGCAATAAATCGACATATTTGTTAAATTCAAATATCCTTTTGCAAACCAGGTTCCATGAAATATGCTGATTTTAAAATTGCAAGTTTTTCGTTGTCTTTTCCGTTCTCGAACTTGCTTATAATAGGTAAGTACTACTATCGATTAAAATAAAAAAATGTTAAATATGTATAATAACGGATTCAGCCTCAATGACCTTGACCTTGATATATGTTGTCAAGGTCACTGTCCTGAGTAACATTCAAAAGATTTTAGCCATCGCTCGTTATTTATTAAAAAGTTATCAAAAGAATTTCACAATTTTAATGCTTTTTATCTCTGAAAACAGGGATTGTGATCTGGATAACCCTGTTTAGTTGACTATTTATTTGTGCAGTGTAAAATATGTACATACGATTCATATTGTATATTTACAATTGTACTGCACTGCGGACACATTATTTTACGAAGAATAACTTTTTTCTCACTCAGATATTCGATAAGTTGCTATTTATTACACGTTAGATTTATAAATTCGTAAAGCAGCATTTTGTATTTAATTTCTATTTAGTTAACTTTCGGCCAGATTTCTTAACGCCTACCGTTCCCGCCTACCGTTCCTCCCTTACCGCTCACACCTTAGCAACCGCGTCAACAAACGTTCGTAATTAAGGAGCGCTCAGGAGCGTACGCGTCACAAATGTATTGTGACATAAATTATGTGAGAATCTATCTGTCTAAGTTCTTTTTATTGTTTATCAATAATAATTATTGAAAATAATTTCTCAAATCAATATTTTCAGAGATAAAAAGCATTAAAATTGTGAAATTCTTTTGATAACTTTTTAATAAATAACGAGCGATGGCTAAAATCTTTTGAATGTTACTCAGGACAGTGACCTTGACAACATATATCAAGGTCAAGGTCATTGAGGCTGAATCCGTTATTATACATATTTAACATTTTTTTATTTTAATCGATAGTAGTACTTTCAAAGAAGATACTCGTAAAGTTATAGAGCGAAATTCGAAATATTTTTATAGTTATAGTTTGAAGAGTAATGTAGGTGCGCGTAAGTATAGGAGCACGCGATAGGAATTAAGGTTGTGCTTCATCTTTTGATTTCTGGTATGGTATTATTTTGCTCGGCAAATGTTTGTCGAAGCATATTTAAGTCAGTGTTCATATACAGAAAGTCTGTGTGTTTATATGTGTAAGTGTAGTTGAAACGGCTGATTGATTTACAAAGAAATTTAAAAAAAAAGAGCTCGTGATGAATATGAAAAAAGCTGCAATGGCAATATTATATCACTATTATTCTACAAATGAACAACCAAGGCATGAAAATTGTCCAATAGAAGCCGAGTTGGTACGAATGGTGCAAAGCTGAAGCCAGAAGTGAAGAAAAAAATTACGACCATCCCTCTCGAATTATTACATCAGATATTAAAAAACATTTTATTCCTATTTATGAAGAATTGTCAAAAGAATAATTTTTAACAAGATACTTAGTCAGACATATGCAAAACTCTAATGTAGAGTAATAATGAGAGTTTTAATTCAACAATCTGGCGTCTCGTTCCGAAACATTTGAATTCTGGTTCAAAAATTATTGAAATCGTCACTTTTATTGCTGCAGGAATCTTTAATGAAGGAATATTCCACTATATTGCAAACAATGATGTTGCTGGAAATAAACATTGATCAACAATGTAAAAAATTCGCCGACAAATACGATGAAGAACGAGTTACGAGACAGGAGCAGCGCCGACTAAGCAGCACAAAAAAGGCTCGTATAGCTCGTAAGCTTTACGAAAACAAAAGGAGTTTTATGAAGAAGCGGAAGACTCGTTATATGGACCTGATATAGCAGATTAATTGTAAGTTACCAATAATTATTCTTTTTTAGTACTGCAAACTTTAAACGCGATTTTCTCGAAACCACTTTTTCTAAAATTGCGGGAAAAATAGAGAAAAAACTATTCGACCAATTGACTTCTCCCAACATTTTTTAGTTACATAATTGTAAACCATTCTATATAAACTAAAAACATTTAAAAAAAATTAAGTAGGATAATAGGGCCGGTTCTAACTCAGGTCTTCTCAGGGGAGGGTAAGACGCGAGGGGGATTACGGAGGCGCGGGGGAATGACGTCACGCGGGACGGAGGGGATTTCGGAGGCGGCGCGTGTTAGATGTTTTATCGCAATATTATATTACATGCCCGGTTGGTAAAGTACAGATACAGTATTGCGAATATGTTCGGTTTATAAACAATATAAACAGCGGCATTTCTTTGAAAGACAACGCATGCGAGGAGAACACGTGCGAGAGAGAGGGAACGATGGCACGAGGAGAATGCATGCGAGAGAGAGAACGATAATATCGAACGAGAATAATGATGGGGTCGAGACAACGATAAATTCTTACAACTAGCACGAGAAAGATAGCGCAAGGGATGGAAATATGTGCGAAAAAAGTACACCATGATATAGTAAACTTAAAACTCTTTATTCTTGTTTTTACATATTTTTGTCTTACATATTATATGGACTAAAAGCTAAAGCTGCCAGCTCGCAATTGACGAGTTGATGCTTGTTAAAAGCATCGTTAGCGCGTATTACATTTGATACTTCTTTAGGATCCGTTACAGTGGACGCGACATTGGAGAATTGCGTAAATTTGACATCGACTGTCTCGGTCACTTTATTCAATCGATCAAAAGTTACATCTGTAACGGCTAGGCCGTTACTAGCGCACGAGACCGCGCGGCGCCATTTTGGCGCCAAGCGCCGCCGATTGAGCACCTCGACCGAGCCGCGGAATTGGGAGCCGCGGACTGAGAGTCGCGTTCTACCCCACTACTACGCGCATGACCGCGTGGGGATATCGAGTAGGGGTAGTTAGCCGGGTATATAAGGCGGCCGCTCCGGCCGACCGGTACCTATTCCTGTCCCGACTCTCGGGACGCTAGAAGCCACAGGGCGCACCCTGGGCAATCGAAGCCTACCGAACTCCTCTTCCATCCTTGCTTCTGGTCCAGAGCACGGCCTTAGCCGTGCCCGGTCGGCTGCATCCGACGTCCAGAAGCCCTCCGTTAAGCCACGGACGATCCAGTCCAGGGTACGGGGCTCCCGTATTCGGTCGGTTGCAACCGACGTCTGGAATTGTCCGGCTTACTTCCGATCCACTCTCCGTCGAGCCACGGACGACCCGGTCCAGGGTACGGGGCTCCCGTACTCGGTCGGTCTCAACCGACGTCCGGACTTGTCCGGCTCGCATCCTGTACAGCCGTTTTCACGGCTCCTGGAACAATTAGCCGTTTTCACGGCTCTTGGAACAACTAGCCGTTTTCACGGTTCCGGTAACAACGGGCCCCTCTTACGGCTCTTCCCCCCCCCCGGCTACGTGGACGAGCACCGCCACCTGAGGAACGACCGCCGCCGTAACCCCTGGAGGACAGCCGGATCCACGGTACCTGAAGGGACCACCGCAGCTCCCGGAGGACAACCGGATCCACGCCGCCCGGACAGCGACCGCCCCCCCCCCCCGTTCAGCATATCTCACGGCCCTCCGCGGAATAACACTGTCGCGAAATAAACTGTTCTTTCGTTCTTTCTTTTCCTCCTACCAGATCCTCAACCGACCTTTCGTCACGGTCGCCCGTTAAACTGCTCGTCCGTCGTCCGCGTGTTTATTCTGGGGGTCCTGTTTAATTCCCCTGGTCTAGAGCCCGGTTGCTACCGACGTCCAGTATCCCGACGTACCACGGGGCACCCGTGTACGTCACCCGGAGGACGGGTTCTCCTGTCCTCAGCCGACCTCGGTTGGCAGGCCTTGTTAGGCCCGCGTCCGTGCTATACCGCACGCGACCCCCTTGGTTTCTCCGCGATCCGCGTTCGAAAGAACCGTCCGCGCATTTGTAGCATAGGCTTTGTAAATATCTCGATTAGTATTAGGTCATACCCGTTAGCTCTTAGATTTAGTATAATTGAAGCCGCATCCGCGGCTCCGTCACGGCTTCCTGTAAAGACCAAGCCTAGCATACTTGTACAGGTCTACCACCCGAAACTCTCATCTATCTGTTCTTTTTCTTAAATAAACATATTTTCGCCCAGAACTGTATGGTGCTTTGCGAGCCTGAGCCTCCCCTTCTCCCGAACCCTGATTCCGGCGAGCCGATCCGCGGCGTCGGGAAAGGTGCTCCGTTACACATCTATGCAACCATCGAGATCGAACATACGGTGTAACGTTGATTCGAGCATCATCATGCATATGAAAATTCAAGACTTATGAGTTTAGCGTTGTTAATTGTACGAACTCGCACTATTAACGGTCCAACGCTTATAAAATAGATGTCGTGAGAGTCGTTCCAAAGGAGATTTTGAATATTATGACATTACTCACAGAGTCCCTTCCACGTTTTGAGAGATAATATCAGTTCCTTTCCCCGATGATCTCCTATGGCAATCTTCACGTAATTCGGCGGACTCACGTTGATATCAATTTCGAGGAATTTGAATTCCGTAGCTGTCAATGCGTATCGTCTGCCTAGTATACGAATCGCACGACGCTCCGACGAAATGCTACGGGAAAAATTAAAATTAAGTAATACTAATAATACAATTTGTAAAAATAGCAAAATAGAAAAATAGAAAAATAGAAAAATGTTAAACGAAACTCGTCGCATTTGTTCTCAAACGATAAAGTTTTATCACGACTCGGCACGTAATTATTCACGTGTCTTCCGATGCCGCTGCTGCTGCTGCTTCTTTCAACGTAGTACATTTCTCTGGGAGGTTATGAAAAGTGAATCCACGAGCGGTTAACGCGACACTGATCGTACAGGAATTAGTCGGTTATACCCGACGCTCATCTACCAAAAGTATAATGTAGTGGTGGGGGATCAATGCTTCTAACGCATTGGAATTTAGGAGAAGGAGGCGCTCGAACAGAAGAATTCTTAGAAATGCAAGCAAAGGATTAGAGTAGGGAAATAAGAGATAACGCATATTAATGTTTACATATTTTATTTTTCTGGCAATTCTTTCTGGCGTCGCGATCACCAGTTAAATATTTTGAATACATTTTCTAATGCGCAATTCTTAACATGTTCCACATCGCATACTATTCGTATCATCTAATTTATTTAGAGCATCGATATCTTCGTAATCCGCATCCAAGGTTTCAATAATATAGCCGTTCCCCGCATCGTCTAGGCCAGCCATTTTTCGCTTTTCAAGTCCTTTAACGTACACGACAGACAATTCTTCTTCTTCTTCTTCTTCGTGTATCGTACCAACGATAGCTGTTGTAATTGCACGCTGAACCAAACCATACGGAACGTTTCCGTCTTCCCATTGTAATCCGTGATGATTTCTAGTCAACCATAAGACTTGACATCGCTCAGATTTTGTAAGCACGCTCCACGGTACGGGACTTGCGAAAAAGTAATGCGATAGAACATATCCCTTTTTCAAGACTGTCGCTTCCTTCACGAAGAATAGTTTGCCGATGGCAAATCCTTGCAGATCCACAAACGTTGGTACAGACATGACATCTCTCTCTCTTCGATACGTCAGTCGAGAGGAATGACAAAGCTCTAAAATAATTTCGCAGCACTTTGATTTATATCATGCTCCTCTTCCCCCTCTTTCTTGCGTCGATGTTGTCGCAAACACTTAAGTGATTTTGCGTACAACGTTGATCAATGGATTGTACTGGATCACGCGATCGTGTATGATGAGACAGTACGCAGTGGTATTTGCCGACATGTTGTCCTTATACTCGAATTCCAATCTTACATCCACGGTTGCGTTATTGACCGATTCGTTTTGTCGAGAACAATCGATAATCACGAAACGGACATTAAGTAGAAACGCTGAGAGGGACTCGGCTCGTGATATTCGTATCCGTAATAGATCTTGCAGAAGGGCGCGTACGTGTCGTACAGAATGGACCATCTGTGTTTTTGAAAATCCAGATTCATATCGTCCTACGGATAACATTCCGAGTTCAGATAGAGTTTCACGTTGATCAATTTGCAGTTGTCGAATCGACTAGCATCCTCAGACATGACATTCTTCCGACCTGTCTGCCGAGCGAAGATAACGTATCGTGGTTTCTCCAGCTGAATCGCAGTTTTAATAGCCCACGAATGCTTGGTTGTAAGCTGCAATAGCGTAAAGATCCCACGAGCGAAAAGCCATGCTGAGATATCGTCCGCTTTCCAGAGCACGCAGCATCGACAACTTTTTGATTTCGCTCAACAGCACATGAGGCATTCGCCATTGTATCTTGAATATGTTGATCACAGGCTCCAGCGCCGAATTTCCAAAGACAATTGTTGTCGTTGCGCGATCGTATCAAGATCAATTCGTGACGAGCGTTAATCACCACGCGTCTGTAATCTTCGCAAAATCCCAGCAACATGTAGAGCGGTACGCAAAAATTGAAGTGTCCATTCGCATGGGTCATCGGATCCCAGCCGGCATTCATCATAACCACATTTCTATCGGATGATACTGTTACATTGTGTTTGAGCGTAGTAGTTATTCCTACATTCCTATTGCGATCAATCTCAATACCGTCGAGTTCGTATCGAATCTCATCGAATATGAATGCGACGCAATTATTTCCCAGTATCACATCTCTATCAGCTGTTCGATTTTCGTTGTCCCTCGGTGTACAGGAAACATTCATGCGGCAGCGTATACAGATCCTGTTGTTGTATGGGTATTCTTATCTCGTCACTGTATTCGAACGTTGTATTGGCGAACGGGTTGTACGTGTGAGTCTCGATCTTGATGATATGATCGTCAAAGATCGGTTCGTCACCGATGTTGAGAATGTCGGTCATCGTTCAGCTGTTTCGCACCGCGAATCTCAAAGATTGCAAAAACGCAACATTCGATGCGTTGAGTTTCTTTTTCTTGGATGATTGGATATTAGCAAACATCGATGTTGTTGTTGTTGGCCGCTAGTTTCGTAAAGATTGCGTTATCTCTCACGTCTTTCAATCCGTTCAACACGAGCATCTCATACGTCGCATACGTACGTTATCGCCGCAGCCGTCGTGCGTGTAATCTTACGGTGATCTCTTCTTCTCGAAAATCGAGCAATCGTCCATTCTGGTCGACAATGCGTAACGTTAAATCCGTTAAATAATGCTCTGCGCGATGATCAACAGGTAAATGATCTGCGTCGGCGTTTCCGATATCTTATATCCCAGCGGTACCCTCGGTGAAAATTCGTGTATCGTATGAACGAGTTTGCCGTTGTTGTACGCGCCCGCGGTCACGTTACATTCTACGCGGATAATATTCACGTTGATAATGTTAATCGGCATGTTCGATTCGTACCATTTTCCCGGCTCGAGAATACGATTCGAGAATCCTAGCAGCGATCCAATGTTGTCGGGTTTGCTAAAGTTTAATCTGTATGCGCATTTGATCTCGCTCTTCATCGTATTGTAATTAGCGCGGAGCACTATCGGATATTCACCATCTTCATAGTCACCGCCGTCAATGTGTTTCTTATCGCGATGTTTCCGTGAAATTGCACGTTTCAAAAATTCATGTATATCTCACAACTCGTACGATCCCTCGGGAATCGTAATTTCCGCGTCGTCTTTGCCAAAGTAAAATTTATTATTCGAGGAATTCACATTCGGTATCGTGTGATAAGTCTCAAAATCCGTTAGACCGAGTTCGTATTCGTCGTCGCTCAAATCTACGGTGGGAAAGAAGTTTGCCGCGAGAACGCTACTCTTCCCAGTTAACGTGACTGTCATAGACATGTCGACAAGACTGTTTAACGAATACTGAGTTAAATAGCGCGATATCCGTCTTTAAATTCGCACGCATCGATCGTTCGAAGAAACTGTAAGCACAATTGTCCGCAGATGCTCTGATCATAAGTTTGAACAGGTGTGTGATTGTACTGTATCTTCGTTACGTTTCATCCGAAATATCGCACCAATTCGTTGGTCGAAGATTGTCGAAATATATAATGCGATTCTTCCTCTTTGCGTACGCTACCCAATGAGTACCCGGTTCTTCGACGCTATCTAAATTTACGATGCCGTTCTCATTTTGACAAATACCACCGATCGGTAAAGAATTGCGCATGAAAACGCCTCTAAAATATAGAATGCGCATACGTTTCGCCAGTTGTAGTAATTGTATGTTGGTAGTTGTGCTCTGCGGCATTTTTAGCGTCTCTCTGACGTTTTTCTTTTTTTGTTGAGGCTCCTCGTCCGTGTTTGTAAGGAGCGAGATATAATCCGCGACCTTCCATGGCGCGATTGTGACGTAGCATCTCTTGTATCTGATGTTGCGTGGCTTTTCCGTCGTTTACCGCCTTCGCTACACCCGCCGCTCCGCCGATCAGGGATCCGAGCGCACCCAGCATTGGTAGAATCAGCAATACGCCGCCGCATTTCGCTACCGGAAGTATCCGTCTCTTCGCAGTTTTCTTCTTCTTCGTCTTCGTCCTCTTCAGACCCATACCGAGCTTCGTCTTGGCTTTCATCGCTGCCCAGACAGCTGTGGCGACGGCTTTCTCACCGAGAGTCGAATCTCTCACACCGATACGATTTCGCGCTTTCTCGGCGAGTATTCCATCAGCCGCGTGTCTCTCGGCGAGATCGTTGCTCCGAGAGTATGCTATATCGTGTTCGCGACATGCCGCGTCCAATGAATTTATACCTCGATCGCCTCTGGCTAATCGCTTCTGCAACCGCTTCTGCACCGCGTGCCTGGACCGCAAAACTGATAGCCGGGAATATGGAATTCGATCGAAAGCGCATTTATCGCACGATTTAAGAGACCGCTGCCTCTTACGATTCTCGCTGACATACGTCGCAACCTTTTATCAACGAAGACGGACTGTCGATGTGCATTCGCTGTCACGGCTAGTTGTAATGTCGCACGCACGAACGATATTGTCGAACTTCCGGATCAGACTATGTATTCTGGAAGATTGTCCCACAATCGTTCCATGTAATCACCGAAATTTTGCAGTAAAAGAATCTTTGGGATATACTGCAGTTGTTTGGCGGTAAGCCCGAGAATGTCTCTCTCATTCGGAAGGAGAAACATTTTTGAGACTGAGCGGTTTCGAGTCGAGACACCTCTATAAATAGGTCTCCCCTCTCGCGATCATTCGCAAAATTGATTCGAAAGAGAAAACATGCGGTTCGTACGACAGCCTTTGACGATACGAGTGACGAATTGCGACGATAAATTACGATCAATGGGGGACAACGCGGAAATGCGCAGACACGATACGATGCTACCGACTACTATACGCGCGATCGTTTGCAGTCCCTCGAATTGTGGTAAAACCAACGTTCTGATAAGTCTACTGGAAAGTTCACACGTTTCGTGTACGTGTACTCGAAGTCGCTGTAACAGCCGAAATATCGATATCTGGAGAATTTGTTGACGCCGATCGACGAAATCGGCTACTTTACGTTCTCGAATAACAGTGACGTCATTCCACTGAGCGAGGCACGTCCAAACTCGATTTTTGTATTCGATGACGTGGCGTGCGACAAGCAAGATACGATAAGAGAGTACTTTTCAATGGGTCGTCACTCAAACGTCGACTGCTTCTATCTCTATCAGACGTACGCGAGAATACCAAAACATCTTATACGCGACAACGCGAACCTGCTGATCTTGTTTAAACAGGACGGTACAAATTTGAAACAGGTGTACAACGATCACGTGAATACCGACATGTCGTACGAGGATTTTAGTTGTTGAATTATTAATTGTTTGAATTATGTCGTACTTGTTGGCAGCAAAAGTATGGATTCCTAGTGATAGATAAAGACAGCGCGCTTACGGGCGATACAGAAACAGATTTAACGTGTTCGGGATACCACAAAACGATTAGTCGTTGTTGACATTCCGTCGAAAAGGGTAAAATTCCGTCAACATGGCTGGAAGCGATAATATTCGCGAGCGTGAAAAGATTGCGCGGGAGATTGAGAAAACGAGCGAATCGATCCGCAAGAAACATCGCGCTTCGAAGACCGAGGTAAGAGCAATGAAGATATCGCGGTCGCGACCCATTTTAGGCCTATTATCGAGCCACTGCAAAAGATCGTCGACAACTTTAGCACAATCGCGATGAAAAACGAGCGGAGAGAAACGCTGGCGCGAAGATTAAAACGTTACCCATTAAGTAATACAAGGAGGAGAAGGAGGAGGAGGAGGATGCGACACCGAAAAAGAGGAAACGATTGAAGGCGAAGCATTTATCGATGCCGCGTATATCTGATCTATCGGATGCTTTATCGGATGAACCGCCGATAACCTCTACACCGTCCATGATACCGAGAATCGCGCAACCCGCGATATCCGAATCACTCGCGATCGAAAATGTTTTCGAAACCACGGGCAACCCGCTCGAGACATTTATTCGAAACATGTTACAAACATCGGAAGGTCAAGAAGTATTACGAGAGCACTTGGGACCACTGGGACAAAAGTACATGGGCGCTCTTCCAGCGGCGACGAAAGAAAAAACGCGATCGATCACGTGTCTATTTCGACGAGAATGAATGCGTCTCGGTAACAAACGATTCGACATTGACAAAGATGACTTTATAATTATAGACAAAGTGAGGTACAGTGGTACACCAAGATTATACAAGTTGCTCTTCAAGAGAATTCCCGATGACGTCATATACACTGAGGACGATGTGCAAAAATATAAGAGCATATTGATGGCGACACAAGTGCGCATAAACGTCTATATGATGTGCAAGGTCAATTAAAGAGCAACAAGGGATACAAGTATAAACAAATAATCACACCGTTGATGTCGATCGAATCGAAAAAGAAAAAAACGGGAACGGGAGTATTCACGCCTCGCGCGATGATGCTAAGTGACAATAAGATCGATTACGTGCACTGGGACGATCCCAACGAGCTGGATCGCCTACGATTGCTCGATGCTTCATGAACAGAAACGACTGTGAACGAGGCTACGGACTACTTAAAAACGACTATCAACAGGGTCTATCCCGCCAACAAACGATTCAAAAACGGCAGTGAACAGCTAGCAAACAGCTATCGAACGGTAGTGAACGGCTAAGGAACGGCTAACGAACGGCAATCGAACGGCTAGAGTGACAACGAATAATAAAACGCACGGTTATACACGTATCATTTGATCGACGAATCGAAACAACGATGGATCGACGATCGGGAATAACCGAGGAAGCGAAGAAACAACATAGTTTAGAGAAACGGCAGTTGGTGAACGACCTGCACGCATCGGCGAGAAAAAATTTCTCCCGAAGACACGTCATAGTGCTGGGATACGATGACCTGTGACAAGCCGACATCGTTGAGATGTCCGTACTCTCGTTTCAACAGAGGTTACAACTACATATTCATAGTCATCGATGCGTTGAGCAAGTACGCGTGGGCCGTACCACTCAACAGTAAAGGCGGAAGCGAGACAGCTAACGCTATCGCCAACATAATTCGAGATAGCAAGAGGTGTCCGAAAAACATACAAACCGACATGGGGAAGGAATTTTATAACGCTGATGTGCAACGGCTCATGCGAAAACCGACATCAATCACTATTCTACGTATTCGGTATTGAAGGCATCGATCATTGAGCGATTCAATCGCACGCTGAAAAACGACATGTGGAAGATGTTTATGCTGAACGGATCTTACAAGTGGGTCAACGCGTTGCCGGGACTCGTATCGGATTACAACGCGCGCAAGCATCGAACGATCGGTATGCGACTCGTCGACGTTACCCCCGCGATCGCTGAAAGACTCTTGGCTACTGTATACAACCGTGTGAATATCGCGGGTCCGGCGAAATTCAAAGTAGGTGACTCGGTACACGTTAGCAAGTACAAGACAGTTTTCGAGAAGGATTACACGCCAAATTGGACAACCGAGGTGTTTAAAATTGTAAAAGCATACTAATCCCGTAAGTTATCTACTTAAGGATTATCGCAAAGAACCTATCGCTGGAGCGTTCTACGAGAACGAGTTGCATCGCGCGAATTATACGTGTATCTCATGGAGAAAGTACTGCGCAGGAGAGGTGACGAGGTTTACGTGAAATAGCTGGGATTTGACAATTCGCACAACTCTTGGATACATAAGGATAATGTGATTTAATTTATACATGTTTATTTTTTCATTTTTCAAGAAATGAAAATATACATAAAAATATATAAAATATAAAAATGTTTATTAATATTTCTTTCAATAATACCATATATGTATTTATACGAGGTGTGTTTAAAAAAAAGGTGACTTTATTTTTCTCGAAAAATATTTATTTATATTCATCAATATCTATTATGTCCCCTTCAAAGTAATCCCCCTCAGATATTATACACTTGTGCCATTATACACAGCACTTTTTCCAATTGTCGAAGCACTTTTGATATGCGCTTTTTGGTATGGTCTTGAGCTCTTCCAGCGATGCGGTCTTTATCTCCTCAATCGTGGCAAATCTCCGTCCTTTCATGGGTCTTTTCAATTTTGGGAACAAGAAAAAGTCGCAGGGGGCCAAGTCCGGTGAATACGGTGGCTGAGGCATGGTTACGGTGTTGACTTTAGCCAAAAAAATCACGAACAAGCAACGACGTGTTTTTGGTCGAAATTCAGCAATTTCGGAACAAACTTCGCCGCCACACGTTGCATGCCCAAAACACCCGAAAAAATTGCATGGCATGAGCCAACCGATATGCCGACATCCTCAGCAACTTCTCTAATAGTGATTCGACGATTCTCCATAACAATTTTCTTCACTGCTTCGACGTTGTCATCGGTTGTTGACGTGCTGGGGCGTCCAAGGCGGGCATCGTCATTAACATCTTCTCGATCTTCTGTGAAGAGCTTGTACCACTTGTAAACATTTTTTTGCTCAGAGTAGACTCGCCAAATGCCGCAGTCAACATTTTAAGTACATCAGAGCACTTAATTTTATTTTTCACACAAAATTTAATACAGATTCTTTGATCCATTTTTTTCGATAGCAAAAAATCGCCAAGCACATCAAAACACGTCTAACCCTTATATCTGTGAAAAACAAACCAAACATGCAAAACAGCTGATAATGTGTGCGTTCGAAAATATGTTTGGTTGGTGTTGGGAAAAAAGATAAAGTTGGCAGTATTGAAAACTCCCAGTGCTGCGTTTCGTTTCTCCCACTGGGATCACTGGGATTTAAAAAATTTACTACTTGAGATATTAAAAGAGGTAAATAAGTACTTAAATATATTTTATAATAATATGTTTTATTTGTATACATATATAAATAGGTATATACGCTATAGTTATTATAATTAATGTAATTATAATTGAATACAGTAAAACGAATCTGTTCTAACCTTTACTTCTCTTTCTCTTTTTTTCATAAATTATTGCTTTTTACATTTAAATATAACATAATTGTATAACATTACAGATCATTTCTCTTATTATTACTATTGTTAAACATATCTTTAAAAAATGAATGAATCTCTACAGTTAATTAAGAAACACAACATTTGTCAATTGAAGTTACTTGATGAAACAACTAATATAGAATATAAAATAGAAGTTAATGAAGATGATTATAATCGCGCTTATACAGGTGTGTACATTTCAATATTAAATAGTTAACTATTTTGTGACATAACTAAATAAATTTAATAACATTTTTTTACATAATTCCTTTTCTTAATTATATAGTATAATTATTATGCATTGTTTAAAAATATTAATATATATTATGTTATTTCTTTATATATAGATATTACATTTGCTAATGCTTTGCTACAAAAAGCAAAACATACAGTTTTAATTAACAAACATAATTTGAGCACAATTGATAAACCCAGTTGTTCGAAAACAAATGTAGAAAATATAAATACTAGCATACAACTTGACGATTCATTGTCAGATACTGATACTGATCAAAAAGAAACAAACAACAATGCTTCAGATATTGAGAATGAAACAAACATGTTAAATAAAGGTATGTTAAAATTATTATACAATTGCAGAAAACTAGCAAGATTTATTAAATAATTAAATTTATTAAATTTATTTTTTTCTTTTTAGAACCAACTGATAAGTGGACACATAATGCTATACTTTTGTTGATCTCATTATATAAAGAAAAGTCGCATATGTTGGGTAAAGGACCCCATAAGAAAATGTGGAATCTAATTTCCCAACGCATGAAGGAAAAACAATATAATTTTACAGTCACGCAATGTTATAATAAAATGGACACTTTAAAACGACGATATCGTCAAGTTATCGATCACAATGCTCAAAGTAGAAATGATAGAAAAGAATGGATATATTTAGAGGTACTAAATTATAACAAAAAAAATATTCAGAATTATAACAATTGTTTAGTTTTGCTACTAATAATGAAAATTTTTATAATTAAATAAAATATAAATAATAAATCATAACTTTTTCTCTTAAAATATGTATATTTTAGTCATTAGATGAGGTTTTTTCCAATAAAACATGGGTAAAACCAATATCTGTAGCGGGATCAAATATCCGAGAACCTGAAAAGTCATTATTCGATGACAATGAATCATCAAACAATTAGTAACTAAAAAAGTATATTTTATTGTTTCTTGTTGTTATTTAGATTTATAATTAACAATATTTTTTCTAGAACGACAGAAAATCTCATTACACGAAGAAAGAGCAAATTATTTGCGGACATCACTGGAAGAAAAACGTTTAAAACGAGAAGACACTGCTAATTATAGAACAAAAAAATTAAAAATTTTAAAAGATTTAAAAGAAATTTTTCAAGAAAGTGATATAAACATTATTTGATGCAGTCTTAGCAGAATGACTAACTAGTAATTTTTAAACAATGTTTTGCGCTCTAAATCTCTTGTGACACAATAACTGTTTGATGTCTCAAGTCTTAGATCCAAATTCATAATCGTTTTCAAATCTTAAGATTTAAAAATTTCTTAAAGATCATATTCAACCAATGCAATTGTCGCATATTGAGATTTGAAAAACGACTATAAATTCGGACCTAAATGTACATACGAAGATTGTCTTTGTGTATACAAGTGTATATAAGTCACATATTCATTTAAGAGTTTTAAGAAAGAAAAAGTACAAATTAAAACTATAAGGCCCGCTTCCACAACTCGAGTTAATCTGAGTTTAATATGTTAAATTGGGTCCTGATTGGTCCATTCACTACTTAAACTCGGATTAACTGGATTGTGGAACTGGGCCTAAGTAAGTTTACAAAACTGCATAAGTCTACTCAGATTGTGATATTATTAATAATTCTATTATTATATATTTATTAATAGTGTTGTGATAGATTACTAAAGGAAATTAATTGACTGTTCTTTTTATTTACTTTTTTCATTCTTTTGATTATTTATTTCTTTTTATTATTATAAAAACTATTGTATTTATTTGTCAAATAATCTAGTTTCTACATATCTACTACAAGTCAAAATGTAATAATTTGTTTTTTATTTACAAGATGTATTGGTTTTTTTAAAATACTATTGCTTATTATTAAAATGTTCAAATTCTTTATTTGTTACTTATAATTAAATATAATAAAAATTAATAATGAATATTAAGATGTCAATTCATTTTATTTTATTTCTTTGTCATACATTTTAAAGAATGCTATATAAAAATTAATATATTTTACAAATATTTATATATATAAACACACACACACACACACACACACTACATATACATACAAAAATTAATTCTTATGTTGAAAATTATTATTTGCAATTATTTCCATTAATCGATTTCTTTTTACATTTCCTTCTTCTCTCAATTCATTAGTGATAGCTAACAGTTCCATTTCATTGTTGTGCATTTCAGGCACAACAACAGGGATTTCAATAGCATCATTTTTTAATAAACAAATGTTGTGTAATACACAACAACTAACTACGTAATATGGAATTAAATCTGTCCTTGTCATTGGCAACTTATCCAATAAATAACGCCATCGTCCTTTCAATAATCCGATTGCTCTTTCTATAATTGTTCGGGCAGATGACAAATTACGATTAAATTCTTTCTGTCTCCTAGTTAAATGACCATTATCATAGAATGGTACCATGACATTTTTTTGTATACTATACGCTGCATCGCCCAATAAATGACTGTCTTCAGGAAAAAATTCTGGAGTACAATATTGTTGTACACCAGAATAAAGAAACCCTCGCATGTCATGCACACAACCTGGCATTCCAGCAAAGACATGAATGAAAGATAAATCATGTTTACAGATTACCTAGAAAGAAAATATAGTTATTCTTAACAAACAATTTGCTGTTTCTACATATTGTTCATTCAGTTTAAATTAATAGAGTTTGTAATATTTACTATTTCTTAAAATTAGTATATTTAATTGAAAATAATTTTATTTTTCCTTACTTGTAATTGCATAGAGAATCTGCCTTTTCTGTTAATGTAACTATTAGCATCTCTTTTTGGTCGAGCAATGTTTATATGTGTTCCATCAATGATACCTAGAACTTTTGGAAATCCATACAATCTCTGCATGTTTGTCCATGTTGTTTCAGCTTCTTCATAATTAGGCCATCTGATGAAACAATTTCGAAGGCTGTACAATGCTCGAACAACTCTTTTGATGGAAAACCATGCAGTTGATCTGGCAACATTAAATCTTTCACATATAGAGCGATAAGAATCTGGTGTTGCCAAAACATAAATAGCTATTAATAGCTGTTTTGTTGAATTAATTTGTTCTCTTCCTATGAATGGAAAGTTTTCTAATTGGGGTCCAATTAAATGTAATAAAAAATAAAAAGTATTACGCTCCATCCTGTAACAAATAACATCACATATATTATTATTAATATGAACGTGTGTTTTATATTAATAATGCTATAATTATAATAAAAGTGACATGATTTACCTAAAATGTGATTTAAATTCAATATTTGTATATCTGGTAACAACATTTTCCAAATAATCTGTTATTTTTGGTACTATATTCCTTTCACCTCTATTGTTATTACCTCTATTTTCGAATAAAATATTTTTGTAATTCTTCATTATCATCATCACTATCTGGAAAAGAACTACTCGAAGTTTCAAAAATGATGTTTTCGAGTAAAATATATTGTTCCATAATAATAATTAATATAATTGCAACACTTTCATATATTGTACATACGGTACAATACAATCCCAATGATCCCAGTGGGAGAAACGAAACGCAGCACTGGAAGTTTTCAATACTGCCAACTTTATCTTTTTTCTCAACACCAACCAAACATATTTTCGAACGCACACAATGTCAACATATGTTGGGGATATGTGTACCAACATAACAAAAAAAAATTCGAAAATCGAATGTACGTAGCCCGCGAAATTTGAAAAGTCACCTTTTTTTGAACACACCTCGCATTCTTAAATATATTTAATAAGTATGTAAGATATGCGTTACATAAAAATATTTGAAATATAAATGTGTAAGATGTGTATTATATAAAACTATATGAAATATAAAAATACAAAATATACATGGTTATGTACAAAATATATACAATAATAAATAAAATATATACATGTATTTTACAAAGGTATAATGCCCCCATGGTAACGTGTCAGTCGAATCAGGTACGATATCGCTTGTCATCGTACGGACTCAGAGCAATTTTCGTCTCGCGGCGGTACACTTGGTGCAGTTTAGATCTTATACACGACTGCTGTCGCGTCATTTCGATCCCTTCGTTTAAACACTGCGTGTAATCTTCGAAGGTTATATTACGCGCTACATTACTTTTGACGCCTTTAACTTTCTTCATGTCTTTCTTTCCGTCCACTCGTAACGCGTACATCTTTGCCCTGAACCCGACGAATTCGGTCATTATGGCGCCGTTATTTTCATCCTTTATCAGACCCGGCACTTTTTTATTTACAAGCGATATAGTATATCGTATGCATTGTCCACCGCATAGTCGTTCGTGTCAAATCTGGCGATATCGCGCTTCAGTACTTCAGTTTCTTATATACATCCGCGCACTCAGTGTGATACATGAGACTGTCTGTGTGGGTGTACATGATCTTACATTTGCCGCGATACAGAGGAAATATGTACTCGTGATGAAATTCGTACAGACACATCTTGGATATGTCGAGTATGCACATACCCACGTAAATCGGTTTGTAAAATTTCACCTCGAGTTTGCGCAATTCTACCGCAATCAGATTTTCCGAAAAAACGCTTCTGCTGTGGAAATTCGGTTTCGCGATCATCGCTTCCGCGCCGTACCGATCATCCCATTTTGTTAATAATTTTACATCGATACGATTCCGCACACTTTCCATCGTTTTGCCAAACACCGCATTATTAATTAATTTATATAAATTTTTCTCGAAATCGTTTTTCGCGAGTGTTCTGAAATGTGTATTTAATTCTATGTAATTTCGAAGCATGGAGATTGAGAAAACTGTAAAATTCTATGTATTTTTGTTACACGAAGGCCGTGACGCGTACACTGCTGTAGGTTATGGTATCATCTAACGCTTCTTATCGTATAACGTTGCAAGCAGTTTGAATTCCCGCTTACCGGGCGGCTTGTCGCGCGTCGGGCAAAACGGTAGGTCAGTGTGCGTATCGTGAAGATGTTGCGGGTACTCGAGGATATACCCCGTAGGCGAATCTAGCGCTATAGATGATGCGTCAAAATTCGACGCGTCGTCGACCCATCGAAAATCGGCGTAAGGCAACGACTGACACATTGCCCATCCGTATTATTAACGTCAAAATACATCAAGTACGACGATGGTTTCGATGGATCGTACGATTCTTGCATGTACTTGTTATTAGCGCGCGCGTTGTCGCGCGCGTCTGTTGGAACATTGGCTCAGATCACCGCGTATACCGCGTTCTATAAACATGACCATGTCGATATCTGTAAGCAACTCGAACGTAATCTTTGTATGCTTTAACATGGCGTTCCACGTGTATCCCGGGAGAGTACAGTAATACGCGGGGTCGAGTCCGTAATTTTTGATGTAGCTATCGCGAAAGTTTTTTCGAAAATATCGGCTAATAACAAGACATCGATTTTGAGATACATGTCGCTATATTCGCCCAGCGTTTGAATGGAGAATCGCGTCCAGATGTTCTCGGGGTGCGCGTAATCGCTCTCGGATATAGTTTCGCCTGTCAAGGAACTGTAAAACGATTCGCGCGGTGATAAACGCGTATCTTGCAACCTATCTACCGAGTCGACGTATTTGTACGGAAAGACGTCTTTTCGTGTTAATAAACTAAAATTTCTTGCAGATAAATTTTGAAATTCCGATTATAAAATTTTGAGCTTATCTTTGTCTAGATAAGATGCCAATTTGTCGAGACTCGATATAAGAAATTTGTACGAATCGATGAAGCGTAATTTTACAGGATTTTTCCAATTGCCTTCCTTAAGGTCAACATTTTTCGTAAACGAAATATATTTTTCCTTGGTTATCGGAAGTAACTCGACTCTTCCTTCGAATGCTGTGGCTATTTCTTCGATAATAAAGTGCGAATCGTAACCGGATAAATTGTGAAAAACTATCGGAATACAAAAAGATTCTTGGAGAGATGGCCAAGTTGGGTCAGGAGAGTGACAGGTCGGAAAAGAGGTAGAGATGAAGAGGAAAAAAAGGAGGATAGGAGTGAGAAAAAGGGATGAGTGTTGGGGATGAAGAGGGGAGGAATAGAGGATTAAGAGAACATGGAAGCAGTGATAGAAAAAAAGCGGAAGGAAAGTACGGGTGAAGTGAAAAGTAATGTAAAAGTGCTGAGTAAGAAAGTGAATCGGAGAGAAGGGAAAGAGGAAGGATCTGAGAAAAGGGAACGCTAGAAGGGGAGAGGTATAGCAGAAATAACGGAGCGGATAAGAAGAGAACGGAGAAGGCGTTGGAGCAGAAGGATAGCAGATCGATGGATAGAGGAATCGAGGAAGAAGGAAGTGCGGGGGCAGTGAGTGGGAGAAGAGAAAGGAAGGTAGATGGCGCGAGAAGACGGATATGGTTGAGAGAGTGATCGAGAAATCGATAAGTCAATGAATGTATTGAGGCAGAGTTAAGGGAACACGTGGTAATAGACATAAAGGCGAAAGGATGGCGAAGATGGTGAAAAGTGGAGGAGTAGTGGAGGAGCTAAAAGAGATAAGAAGAGTGATAGAAGAATTGGTGGGAGTTATGAAGAGAGTGGATTGGAGAGGAAGGAGGCAGTTAGACAGGAGGAGAAAAAGGAAAAGGTTAGGAGAGAAAAGGATAGTGCAAGGTAGAGAAGAGACGGAGGGAAGAAGAGAGGATAGTGGAACAGGAAAGAAACGTACGAGAGGAAGACAGGAAGGTAGAGGCGCTGTCAAGAAAGAATGAAAGAGCGGTAGAATCGAGGAGAGAAGGAAGAGAGGGGAGGGAAGAAAGGGAGAAAACAGGAGAAGAAAGGATGTAACGATGCATCCCGGTGCATCGTTACGATTCCCCGCATAACATCCGCTGGAAGCTGCCGCCCGGCAGAACACCCGCCGGGCAGAGGCAGGGGCGCGGTGCGCTCACCTTATTTAAGATTACTTTGCTGAATGCAAAGTCGTTAAATCAAAATTCGGCCGAGCATCGCCGAATAGAACCGATGTGGCCTGAACCGCCGACCGGCGAAAGCCCGCGTTCGGCTCCTATCCGAACCCCTCCGAACGGGCCCGACCGTACCGTTTTCCGAAAACCCGTTCGGAAGGGGTAAACCGCCGCGCACCAACGCGGGCAATTAGCCCGTATAAAAAGGGCCACATTTCAGTTCTAATTACATTTTCCCAATCCGTTCTAAGCAGCACGCTTCAGCAGCAATCCCGAAAATCCTATCAAAAGCACAAGTAGCCAAAAGGTGGAGAAGACAAAAGGTGGCGCGAGCTCCGTCTCAGACGAGTGATCTCGATTCTGACGCACAAGTGCAATCCGCCTGATCCGCAGCTGAACTCTCACGGAAGGTGGAGCTCTGAGCCGCCCCGGATCGAATGTTCTCGATCCATCGCGTAACCCATCCTTCGCGATACGATCCCTATATCGCACGTGCAAACCACCGCCGAGCGCATTATTGAGATTCGAAAACGCGCCGATGTTTCACTGTAGTTTAGTTTTAAGTTTTTTTTTTGTAAGGTCCCCTACCCTTACGATTCTGTATGGATGATGGAAACTCGGCTGTATGTCTTGTAGCCTGAGAATGACCGGGCACTTCTTGATCTGATTTCTCACAATAAACACGCGGTTCAGTGTTCTCGTAATTCTTCATTTTGGCAAGTTTTTGTGTGTTTTCTTTTATTTCATAACCACGTCCTATCACACAACGCGACATCGTCAACAGGTTATGGGCCCAGATGACGCTGAAAAAGTGAATTTCGAGAATCTCGGAGATTCATGTATTTTTCTGCAATTATGAAGTTCGTGTTATAGACACTGGACAAAGACGGGTCGATTGCTTCGATCTCATTGCTGTGAGTTTAATGAAGTAATTTTATGTGAACGGAACAGTCGATTTTTCGTTGAATCGTTTTGGAATCGTGCAGTACATTCGGACAAAGAACTAGTGCGATTCGTGAACATTCTGGAACGAGAAAATCGTGTCCGAACGTGCAGTTTGAACTATGGTCAATCGAGCCAAGTGAAGTGAAATCAAGAGAAGTCGGACCCCTTTTTTCCCTCGTTTTTATTCTGGACTTTTTTTTTTCTTGTGCGGGACAATGGAGAGCGAGAGAATGGGAATTGACAGGCTAGAGGGTATCAATAATTGGCTCACATGGAAATTTCAAATACGGCAGTATTTAGAGGCAAATGAGTTATACGATTATGTCGACGGTTATGGCTATTCCAGAAGGTGTTGCAGGTAATGCCGCTGCAATTACTGTGTGGAAGAAGGCGGATGCAAAGGCACGACGTGCGATTTCGGCTGCATGTCATAGACAACCATTGCTGCAGATTATGAACTGTGAAACGGCGAAAGAGATGTGGACAACGCTCAAAAGTACTTATGAGCAGGCATCGAAATCGAATATTATATTTCTGCAACAGAAATATTACAGTTTTAAGAAGGATCCGAGAGATGATATTACAGTTTTTCTCTCGAAGCTCATGGAAATTGTGTAGCAATTGAAGGATAAAAATGAGATCATTTCCGACTCAATGGTTATAACGAAGATTTTGATGTTATTACCGCCGGAGTACGATCATTTTCATAGTGCTTGGGAATCGACGAATGTGGATGCTCAAACGATGGCTAATTTACGTGCACGACTGTTAGCTGAAGAACTTCGATTAGAATCACGTGGCCAGATTAAAAACGTGGAGGCGTTGGTGGCCAAAAGGAGTTTTTCGAAGAAGAGTGGACCAAAAAAGGGTCAGTCGAGTCAGTTATCGAACCAAAACATAAAATGGGACAA
Organism: Camponotus floridanus; assembly: GCF_003227725.1. Taxonomy (NCBI): domain Eukaryota; kingdom Metazoa; phylum Arthropoda; class Insecta; order Hymenoptera; family Formicidae; genus Camponotus; species Camponotus floridanus. Next base: position 50,100 of record NW_020229304.1, on the reverse strand, counting down.
TACTGCCGGAAGTACTAAAAGTGGTGGAAGGCCATGTTGGGTGTGTGGTGAGATGGGTCACTGGAAACGTGACTGTCCACAAAAGAAGAAGTCAGATGCAAAGGACGGAAATGCATCGACTGATGCACTTGTATGTCATGCATCGATTCCGATATGTAATAAGGATGCTTGGGTACTGGACTCGGGTGCCAGTGATCACATGTGTCACCGTCGTGAATGGTTCGAAGATTTCACCGAGATGTCAGCAAGCGTAACAATTGGAAATGGTGCGAAGATTATGGCACGAGGAAAAGGCAATATGAATGTTTTGGCATTTAATGGCAATGACTGGATTTTGAAGCGGATGTTGAATGTGCTGTATGTGCCGGAAATTCATTTAAATTTATTTTCATCGGGCAAGGCCATGGATCACGGGCACCAGTTACGATCAGACAACAAACGCTGCGAATTGCTGAAGAATGGCAATGTGGTCGCAATAGGAGTCCGTCGAGAGAAGTTGTTTCAGATGTTGCTGAAGGTGATTGAACCATTGAAGAACGATGAGGCCATGGAAAATGTGGCAATTAAAAAATTTTCTCTTCGTGCTTGGTATGAACGGCTAGGACATCAAAACATCGCACACGTGAAGAAATTTTTGAACAGCGAGGGCATCGATTTCATCAATGAAGATTTTACGTGTGAAGCGTGCATCTACGGAAAACATCATCGTGGCAGCTTCAAGAACCGTGAAGAGAGATCGACGATATGCGGAGAAATTATTTATGCGGACGTATGCGGCCCAATGGAAGAATGTTCGCTTGGCGGTGCTAGATATTTTTTGCTATTTAAGGACGATTGTTCACATTTTCGTTTCGTCTATTTTATGAAGCGAAAATCAGAAGTCGCGAACAACGTTAAGAAGTTCATAAAAATGGCACAGAAGGACAACAGACACAACATACGCATTTTCAGATCGGACAATGGAACAGAGTTTGTCAACGATGAGATGAAAACATTTTTCAACGAAACATTCATCACCAGCGCACGATTCCATACACGCCAGAAATGGGTGCGCTGAACGGGAGATGCGAACGATTGTTGAGTCGGCGCGAACGATGATTCATTCGAAGAGAATGGATAAGAAGTTTTGGGCGGAAGCGGTGAATTCCGCGGTCCATGTTTTGAATCGAACTGGAACGAGTACTGTTTCTAACAAGACGCCATACGAATTGTGGTACAACAAACGAGCGAAGATTGACTATTTGCGGATTTTCGGCTCAGAGGTTTTTGTGCCAAAGGAGAAGCGACAGAAATTGGATCCGAAGGCGATCAAGTGCATTTTTGTCGGATATAATGGCAACTCGAAAGGATATCGTGTTTGGAATCCAGAATCGAGAAAAAGTGGTGACTCGAAACGTGATCTTTTGGAAGAATCAAGGGTTGTACTCGACTCGAATCAAGGGTTGTACTTGATGACACAAATGGTTTGAAGGTGAATGATGCAGAAGTCAACGAACAAGATGATGATCAGCATAGTGATGATGTTGATGTGGAGCCAGAAACACCATTGGAGAAACGGGATCGTGGAACTCTATGTGACATAAATGAGCGGAACATCATAGGACATCGTTTGCGTGATCGAAGTACATTGTCTCGTCGGCAATTGACATATGACGACGCATCTGCATCATGTGGCCATGTTAGCAGTCAACGAGGAACCAAGGACGTACGAACAAGCGATTAAATCGGCGGAACGAAGGCAGTGGGAGCAGGCAATGGATGACGAATACGCCTCGCTTATGAAGAATCATATGTGGATTTTAGTCGATCCACCGGAAGATCAAAAGATAATTGACAATCGTTGGGTATACAAAGTTAAATTTTGCACAGATGGTAGCATCGAGCGCTTCAAGGCGAGATTGGTTGTGCGTGGCTTTAGTATGGCATCGATTACCGTGAGACGTTCAGTCCGGTGGTCAAAATCACGTCGATTCGAGCCATCCTAGCATTGGCAGCGTCGAAGCAGATGTCTCTCAGGCAATTCGACGTGAAAACTGCGTTCCTGAATGAAGACCTGGAAAAGGATGTCTTCATGAAACAGCCGGTTGGTTATGATAATGAGAGTGTACGAGTATGTAAGTTGGTTAAAAGCTTGTATGGCTTGAAGCAGGCTTCACGCTGCTGGAACCGGAAGTTCACATCGTTCATCACAAAGTTCGATTTCAAGGCCAGTCAATCGGATCCATGTATGTTCGTATGCAACAGAAAAGATGGAATGATTGTGTTGGCAATCTACGTGGACGATGGACTCATTGCATCGGAAAACGAAAAGGCCATATAACCGATGATTGACCATTTGCAAAAAGAATTCGAGATTAAGGTATTCGACGTAGGATGCTTTTTAGGATTTAAGATCGATCAACGATCGAACGGATTCATGTCAGTCAACGGGCATACGCACAAAGAGTACTGCAACGTTTTGGCATGATGGACTGTCATGCAGTCTCGACACAACTAGACGCCGGACAGAATTTGAGTGACTTCGAGGCGGATGGAGAGGTCAATTTTCCGTACAGGGAAGCGGTAGGCAGCTTGATGTACTTGGCTATGGCGACGCGACCGGACATCACCTTCGCGGTCGGAAGTGTCAGTAGATACCTGGAAAAGCCGGCCGAAGCGCATGTGAATGCTGTCAAACGCATTCTGAAGTACATAAAGGGTACCTTGGACATGGGAATACTCTTCGAAGGAGGCAACGATCTGACGTTCTGCGGCTATAGTGACGCAGATTATGCGGGTGACAAGCGGACTGCACGATTAACATCGGGATATGTCTTCCTATTTGGCGGAGGGATCATCAGTTGGGGTTCGGAACGTCAAAAATCAGTGGCGTTGTCAACAACCGAATCCGAGTACATGGCAGCGTCGTATGCTATAAAGGAGTTGATATGGCTGAAGCAATTGCTGTCGGAGCTGCTACAAACTCAAATGGATACGCCGAATTTTTTCATGGATTGTCAGAGTGCGATTCGGCTTGTGAAGAATCCGGAATTTCACAAGAGGACCAAACACATCAATGTTCGATACCACTTCATTCGTGAGAAGTTCGAGGAAGGTGAATTCGAACTGAAATATGTGTCAACGAATGAGCAGTGTGCAGACATTATGACAAAGACATTGCCAAGGGCAAGGCATCAATTTCTTCGTGTATTAATGAACATAGTTTCATTCGAAAATTGATTATTTCCTTGTTTTGTCATTCTAAAGTATTTGATTAATGCGTAACTTGTAACTAAAAGTAGGAGTATTGAAATTCGAATACGCGCCGATGTTTCACTGTAATTTAGTTTCAAGTTTTTTTTTTGTAAGGTCCTCTACTCTTACGGTTCTGTATGGATGTGGTGATGAAAATTCGGCTGTATGTCTTGTAGCCTGAGAATGACCGGGCACTTCTTGATCTGATTTCTCACAATAAACACGCGGTTCAGTGTTCTCGTAATTCTTCATTTTGGCAAGTTTTTATGTGTTTTCTTTTATTTCATAACCATGTCCTATCACACAACGCGACATCGTCAACACGCATACCTTTTGGTTGTCCGATACCGTCGTTTTAAACGCTCTGCGTATTCTAGAATCACGTCATCCGCTACCACGATTAAAGCGCATTCATTTGCAACAAAACGAACGTGAACTGTAAATAGCGGCATCAAGAAATAAACGTTTAAACGCCGCTGCGTCTCTTAATATCACGCCGCTGTTATTAAAGCGCATAGATTGTAATCAACCGAACGCGGACTTTAAATCGCAGCACCGAGAAATAAATAGTCCCGCGAAAACACCCGTCGATTCCGAGAATCCAAGAATTCTCGGAGCACCGGAATCCCTCGCGGAAAAAGCGCCACAAAAACTCGCGCCGTCTCGCGCTTCGTAAACACAAGCCGGCGTTCGAGATCGAGACCGGAATTAAATCTGCATTTATTGTCGCATAATTAATCGGATAACACAGACATATACGAATATTATACTCACACACACGCTCACACACATACACACACCTACTCTGTACATACATACATATTATTAAAATAAATACAATTAAACTGATCACATCGCGTATTTTCATTTACACGAACCTTGCACCGGCGATCTATCCGCGTTGCGAAAAACGTCCGAAAATACGACCGTTACAGGGAGAAGAGGCAAGTGGGGATGGTTGGCGGACGAGGAGAGGATGAGGAGAGGAAGGAAGGGGCTATGGATGGAGAGGAGAAGAAGAGGAAAAGAGGAGGGGGAAAATGCAAAGGCGGCAGAGGGGAAGAAGGAGGTCAAGAAAGAGGAGGATAATGGGGACATACGAGGGGAAGGGAGCGTGGAGGGTGAAGAAAGGGAGGAGGAATGATGATTGATGGTGGAGGAAGAAGAAGAAGAAAGAAGGAAGAGGAAAAAAGCTAGCGAAGGAAGAGGTGAAAAGAAGAGAGAAGAGGCAAGTGAGGAGAAAAGAAAGCAAGGGAGAGAGGACACATGAAAGAAGTTCGAAGAGAGAAGAGACAGAGTGAGGAGGGAGAGGGAGAGGAGGGAGTCGGAGAGGAGAGAAAGGGAAAGGGGGAAGGAGATACAGAAGAGGAAAGAAAGGAGGAAGAATGTGGTATGGAGAGGAATAGAGGGGGGGTAGTGCGAAGGAGAGAAGAAGGGTGTTAGAGGGGATTGTGACGGAGGAGCTCGGGAGGAAGGTAGAAATATGTGAGGTGAGAGAAAGAAAGGGGATGGCAGGGGTGGTGATAATTGCTAAGATGGGGAAGAGGAGGGACAGGATGGACTTACTGGAGAACGGGTGGGAGATCAGGAGAAATTGGGGGGTTGGAGTAGACGAAGACTTAACTATGGAGGAAAGGAAGGTTAGATGGAAGTTAGTGGAAAGGGCGAGAATGGAAAGAGCGAAAGGGAGGGTGGTAGTGACGACAAATAGGAGAGTATGGGTAAATGGAAAAGCGTGGGGGTGGAATGTGGAAAAGAATGAATGGAAGGAGGATATAGTGGAGACGGAGACGGAGGGTGAGAGTGATAATTAGGGAAAAGAGGAAGAGGGGAAAGATTAGACAGAGGATAAAAATGGAGGTAGAAGAGAAAAGGGCAGAAGGGGATGAAAAAGAACAGGAAGAAGTAGAAGAGGAGGAACAGGGGCAAGGGAGAGTATAAGGATGGTGGGGAGAGTCAAATGAGGGAGGAGAGGGAGTTAAATGATGTAGAAGGAACTGGAGGAAGTCGAGATGAGGGGAGAGGATAGATACTAACTACGCAAGGTTGATTCTATCTTTTGCAGAAGCTGATGAACAAGAGGGAGCTATAAAAAGAAAAGAGACAAAACAGGAGAACAAGGAGAAGGACGGGAAGGAAGAGGGGAAGAAAGGCAGGCGCAGGATAGAAAGGAAAAAGGAAGAGGAGGAGGGACGGAAAGAAGTCGGAAAAGAAGATTGAAGGGGGAAGAAGGGAGTGGATGATAGGGAAAGGGGGAGGAACGATGAGAGAGGGAGGAAAGGGTTCTCTTGAGGGGAGGGGGAGTAGGGTACAAGATTAGGGTAAAGGTCACAATGGCCAGGTCGTAAATAGTTGACAGAATTGTAAAGGATTCGGGAACGCTCCCTAGAAAAGGGCCTTGTAAATCCTGAGGGAAAATATAATAAACTACTACTACTACTACTACTACTACTACAAAAAGATTCTTTGTAATTTAAATTACAATTTGAATGCGCGGGACCTCTATACCGCCCGGTCAAATGACAATGATCGCGTACGCGTGTATCGTCTTCTAGCGTAAACGGTTTTTCGCATATATGACATTGAGTGGCGCTGTAGAATTTCTCCCACTCTTCGGATGTTAAATTTACCATAGGGACATTGGTCGTTAAAATATGCTTAACGCGAATCGCTAAATTTTTAAGATCTTCGACCATACTATACAATCGGCGCTACGACGTGAATGATACGCAGATAAAGATTCGTCGTACAATGTACATAGTAAGCTATGCTAAATACTTGATGATGTTGGTACAGTTTTTGTTGTTCTTCCTCCGTCTTGGCCAGAACGCATTCCAAATCGGCATAGATCACAAATGGAAGCCGCTCTTTCCTGTTGTAGTTGTTGAACTCGAGCCACTTGTCCTTATCACTCGGCAACCGGATAGCGCAGTCGTTCATCTCCCCGCAGTCGACAGCATGTAACTGTAACTTGTCTTCTGAATTAAAATAATGCAGGGATCTGTAAAAGAAAAATTTTATCATAAGATATTTTTTATATAAATTATTTGATATAATTATTTTTTTTAATTATTATTTTTTATATTAAATAAATAAATATATATATATATATATATATGTATATATACATACCGATCGCAGATATATTTCCTATGATCTTTTTTGCTCAACTGTGAACCGACAAGTCGCGATAGATTCTTGATCCACGCGAAATGTCCGACGCTGTTGTCGTCTTCCACGTATAGCAGATTCACATGCTTATCTCGCTTCTGCTCCGAAAGACGTATCAGGACAATGCTGTTCTTGTCTTCGATGTCGTACACGTTGATCGAGATACTGTTTGCAAGTTCAAACTTTTTAATTTGATTTACAGTCACTGGAAACTCAGTGTCCCGAAGATTCAGCACTGTCACGTAATGCGGATACGATGATTCCCGTTCCGCGTTCCTTTCGACGGGGAATAGAACGGCGACCACTGCCCACTCGAAACACGCATTGTCTTTAGATTGTAAGTTAACCACCGCTCTCTTCGTCACAATCTCCCGCGGCAATTTAATGTGACATCCCGCGTGCATTGGATTATATTTATTTACATTAACAATCAAATTCTGTATTCGCGACAGTGCCCAGCCACTATCGCGTTCTTGAAATTCCTCCAACGATGCTAAAGTGGGCTCGGTAACGCGGCGCTCGAATCACTCGCGTAAATCGAATGTGCGAAAGAGTTCACAGTTTCTCGTATTTATACTTTTATTTGCACGCTTATCACCCGACACAAATTCACCGCTAAATATAGTATTTACTTTTACACTGTTGTGTCTTTTTAGAACGTCTTGCACTTACTCGAGCACAATGTCTTCGACATCCTCAAGAAATTGACGAGGTTCGATATAGTTTGCGTTAATCACAGCACCGGTCAGAATACGGCTATCGAACGCGGTATCGATCTCTCGCCAAACGAGTCTTTCCGCGTTATTGTCACCGCTGTAATCACCACCACTGGACATAAACCGTCTCTGCAATCGAGTCTTTACACCTTCTAGTCGCGCGATTTTAGCCACTAGAGATTGTCTACTTCCGATCGAGAGCTGTCCGCGAACGCTTGACACGACTGCGTTCTTCAAGCTCTTCGATAAATTCCTCGCAACGCTGCAGCCACGCGAAATACTCGCCCAAGATGGCAATTTGGCGAGATGTCTCCACCAGATCGCCTTTCGGTCTGCTCGATGTTATCCATTTTTCTGTCTTTTTCACACTTTTAAAGCACTACGTCACAGTTTTCTACGGAGCACTTGCACGTGACTTTTGCACACGATAAACAATAAACTGTTCGCTATCTTGAACGTGAAATCGCGCAAAAATCTTTCTAACAGAACACCGCTATATTTTTTTTTACAGCCAGCGTCGATGGGCGTTCAAATCATGTACTATGATTTAATGCGCTTCACTCCTTCTTATATATGAAGGAGAAAACAAAGGCGCAAAGCAGCTGAACATCGGCGCTGATATGCGTCGCAATTCTTCCGAGAAAAAATCGTGGAAGACGATTCTGGAAGGTGCCATTTGTTTGTATTGTTTAATTCGCATGCTGTGTAATTCAATGAGAGAGATAAGGATACGTCGAACGAAAAAAAAATTTAGAATTACTTATATTGGGGATGAGGGGTGTACCGCGAAAGCGCAAAACAGCCGAACATCGGCGCTGATATACGAGCGGCGGAACCAAGAGTGCAAAGCAGCCGAACGGCGCTGATACGTTGCAATTCTTCCTAGAAAAAATCGCGGAAAACAATTCTGGAGGGCGCCATTTGTTTATATTGTTTATAAATTCACGCGACGAGTAATTCAATGAAAGAGAGACAAGGATACGTCGAACTAAAATAAAATCTAGAATTACTTATATTGGGGATGAGGAGTGTACCCTGAAAGCGCAAAGCAGCCGAACATCGGCGCTGATATACATTGCAATTCTTCCTAGAAAAAGTCGCGGAAGACGATTCTAGGGGGCGCCATTTGTTTATATTGTTTATAAATTCACGCGACGAGTAATTCAATGAGAGAGAGATAAGGATACGTCGAACGAAAAAAATTTAGAATTACTTATATTGGTGGTGAGGGGTGGGAGTGGGGGTGGGTACTTATATTGAGGGCGAGGAGGTGGGAGTGGGGGATGTACCCGAGAGTTATTTTTGTTTGCGAAAACATGTTCCAACGCGTTAGGGTATGTAATACAATATTGCTTAAAAATTATATGATGCAACTATTTCATTTCTCTCTACAATATATTTTTTATCATGAAGGTAATACAATTATGACTTTATTCTTAAAATAATAATGGATTTTTATCGGAAATATTGAAAAAAAACACAATAAATAAAAAATTGATATTAAATTTTGATTTATTCTATGAAAGAATTTTATGTTACACAGGATATTAAATTCTTCGCGTTGATCGCGAAATTTTACCTTCTATTTAAAATTTTTATACCGCGAGAGCTATTTTGTTTGCGAAAACATGTTCCAACGCGTTAGGGTATGTAATACAATATTGCTTAAGGAATACCGCTGTTTATATTGTTTATAAACCGAACATATTCGTAATACTGTTTATCAACCGGGCATGTAATATAATATTGCGAAAAACATCTAATACGCGCCGCCTCCGAAATCCCCTCCGTCCCGCGTGACGTCTTTTCCCCGCGCCTCCGTAATCCCCCTCGCGCCTCACCCCCCCTGAGAGGACCTGAGTTAAAACCAGCCCTATTATCCTACTAAATTAGTTTAAATAATTTATTTTTGCATAAATAGGTCAAAATTTTAGGGTCGAAATCAGTATTTTTCACTAAAGTCCCATAATTTTTATAATTTTATATATTGTTCTTAATTTTTTTTGGTTCATTGATAGAATTTTATGACAAGTAAAATCAGATCGATTTTTTTTGTTTCAGACAAGAAATGGAGGCCGCAACTTCGGTCATGAGGCACAACATCATAATCATTAAAAATCTCTATAATACAAATATCATTATTTCTTAATAAAAATATTTTTTGTATTGTTTAAACATGTAATAAATTGTCCTTAAAGTTTTAAAAAGATCGATTTTATTGTTAGTTCTGAAAAAATTCGCAAAGTTTATCTTATTTTCAGCGTTCTAAATCAGGTTCCTTCCTTAATCGTTGGAAAAAACGTCAGTGTAAATTTAATTGTAGCGGACGCATGTACTCAGTTAGCCCAACTGAAATTGAATTATTTCACTTCCGTATTATTTTATTAAATGTTAAAGGAGCAACAAGTTATAAGATTTAAAAACAGTCAACGGTAAATTGCATCAAACGTTTACTTCTGCATGTTTGGCTTTGGATCTAATTGAAGATTAATGACGAATGGAACCATGCAATAAATAAAACCTCTGTTTGAATGATGCCGAAACATCTTAGGCTACTTTTTGTTCAAATATTAATACATTGCCAACCAATGCATTAAAAAAATTATGAGAATTAAAAGATTTTAAAAGAATTAAAACATTTTAACACGTTGACTGCCGTGCGCGTTTACAGTGAAATCTCCTTCAGGCCACGCGTACCGCTGTACGAAGCGTATTCTGCTGGGTATTCCCATCGATATTTTAAAAATGCGAATCGCTGATTGTCGCAAGAATAACCTCCCGCCCCGTTTGTTTCCATGGTATCATGCTCGGTCATTTATTTTCGTTACTTCGCATTTGTTTCTCATCTCGCCACTGTACAGGATCAGTTTGACTCTTTGCCGAGTAACGAGCGGTATAACTTAAAATCTCTACCCTAATTCGTTGAAATGTCGGAAAGAAAAAGGGAAAACTTATTTGTTAGAGAGTCAAATAGCAGTGAACAAGAAAGCTTTTACGAGGCTTACACAAATTCAAATAGCAGCGATGAGGAAGAAATCAGATTTCCTAGAAATAGAAATGTAAATAGAATTACATCATCTGATTCCGATTCGGATATTGATCAGTGCAATGGTAGTGATACTGAATGTAATGAAGATTTCATTGACGAGATTTTGCAAGAATTGGTCACTGATGAAGACAGAAGAACTGATGATACCGAGGAAAATACAATTGAATTTGGTGAATGGAATGAATTTAGTGGTCGGCAGAAGTCATTTTCTTTTTCCGAGACGGGCGGCCTCATTAGGCAATTACCAGGTGATGTTCATCCATATGATGTGTTTGTGCTGTTCGTTGATGACGAAATAATAGACTTACTTGTATCAGAAACAAATAGATACGCGGAACAAAAGTTAAATAAATCTGACCTAACACCGTGTTCACGGATGCATAAGTGTAAACCCACTAATCCCGAAGAAATAAAAAAATTCTTGGGACTGATTTTATATATGGGAGTTGTAAAAGTAAACTCTATTGCCAATTATTGGTCGAAAAGCCCACTGTATAATTTTCAATTACCGCGTACTATAATGTCACGAAATAGATTTGAGTTACTAATGAGTAATTTTCATTTTGCCAATAATGTGTCCATTGCCCGTAACGATCGACTTGGAAAAATACGTCCACTTTTCGACAAACTGGAGGGAAAGTATCAAAAAATATTCACGCCTGGAGAACACATTGTTATTGATGAAACGTACAGTTCCATGGCGCGGAAGACTCATTTTCAGACAATATATACCAAATAAAGCGCACAAGTACGGAATCAAATTATTTAAATTATGCTCAAGCACGGGATATACATGGGCGATGAAAATTTCTCTGGAAATTTACTCTGGTAAATCAGCTGATGGTATTAGAGAAACGGGATTGGCACATAATGTATGTCTTCAGCTTGCAGAAAAACTTTTCCACCAAGGACGTACATTGTATATTGATAATTTTTACACGAGTTATGAGTTAGCAATATCATGCCTAAACCGCAAAACCCATGTAGTGGGAACACTTAGGAATAACAAAAAATTCCTCCCAAAAGATATTCTTCATTGCAAACTCAGAAAAGGGGAGATGGTATCCAAAGAAGATGATAACGGGATTGTGGTACTCAAATGGAAAGATACACGGGACGTAAGAATTTTATCAACAAAACACGCTCCTATCATGGTACCAAGTACAAAAAAAATCGTAGCATTCGTACTGTTTCTCCAAGTCAACAGACACCTGCAACACTCAAACCACTAGCTGTTGTTGAATATAATGCAGGAAAGTGTGGTATAGATTATTTCGACCAAATGGTTTCTTATGCCACCACAATTAGAAAAGGAATCAAGTGGTACCGAAAGCTTGGCATTCAACTACTTCTGGGAATTTCTGTTGTAAACGCTTTGACGGTTTACAAAATTGCAACAAAGAAGGATGTAAATATTAGAAGATTTAGGGAAATATTAGCTGCAAAATTATTTGGGTTGACTGAAAATACAACAAATCCTTGTCTTCGTCGGAGTCAGCATAATATCGCCGTTCGAAAAAATGATTCCGGAGGAAGCATTAGACGCGCATGCAAACAATGTTATGCAGATAAAAGTCATCGAAATGGGCAGATCAAAGACACGAAA
>NW_020229304.1:0-31468 GCF_003227725.1 Camponotus floridanus | reverse complement strand
CCTATGCCGATTTTTGATGGGTCGACGACGTGTCGAATTTTGATGTATCATCATCGCGCTAGATTCCCTAAGAGCTATATCTCGAGTACCCGCAACAGCTTCACAATGCGCACACTGACGTTTTGTCCGACGCGCGACAAGCCGTCCGTAAGCGGGAATTCAGAACTGCTTGCAACTATACGATAAGAGCCGTATACACTACCGTACATTTACAGCAATGTACGCAACAGCCCTCGTGTAACAAATAAATAGAATTTACAGTTTTTCTCAGTCTCCATGGCTTCGAATTACATAGAATTAAAGTACACATTTCAGACATTGGTAAAAATGATTTCGAAAACATTATATAAATTAATGAATAATGCTGTGTTGATAAAACGATGGAAAATGTGGTAATGTGTAGATTTAAAATTATAACAAAATGGAGTGGCCGGTACGGTGCAGAAGCGATAATCGCGAACCCAAATTCCACAGCAGAAGCGTTTTTTCAGAAAACTTAATCGCTGTGGAATTGCGTAAACTCGAGGTGAAATTCTACAAGCCGATTTACGTGGGTATGTGCATACTCGACATATCCAAGACATGTTTGTATGAATTTCATCACAGTATATGACGCCAATGTATCGCGATAAATGTAAAATCATGTATACCGATACAGATAGTTTGATATATCACATTGAGTGCGTTGATGTGTATGAGAACATGAAGCGCGATATCGCTAGATTTGACGATTATGCGAGCGACGATTTGACGAGCATTATGCGGTAGACAATGCGTACGGTATACCGCTTGAAATAAAAAAGTACCGGGCTGATGAAGGGCGAAAAATAACAGTGCCATAATGACCGAATTCGTCGGGCTCAGAGCAAAGATGTACGCATTACGGGTCGATGGGAAAAAGGATACCAAAAAAGTTAAAGGCGTCAAGAGCAACGTTGTCGATAATTGATTTATCGATAATTGATTGTCGATAATAACGTTTGACGATTACACGCGGTGTTTGAAAGAAGAAATTGAAATGACCGCCAGTCGTGTATACGATCTAAACTGCACCAAGTATACACGATCTGCAAGACGAAAATTGCTTTGAGTCCGTACGACGATAAGCGGTATATCGTACCTGAAACCACAGATACATTACCGTGGGGATATTATAGGATACCATTGTAATATGTAATGTAAAATGTAAAATGTAAAATGTGTGCGATAAACTATCTATTAAAAGAATTATTAATAAAGATTTTTATATGCATATATTTATGTAATTAATGTATATTCATAATCTTATTATCTTATTAAAAAAAATACATGTACTATTGAAAGGAATATTAATAAGGATTTTTTATTATTTCATATATTTTATGTGTATTTCATTCATCTATTATAACTTATTAAAAATAACATATACTATAGAAAGGAATATTGATAAGGATTTTTTATGTATATTTTTATGTATATTTTTATTTTTCAAATATTATAATGTTATACATATATATTTTTTCCAGAAATTAAAAAATAAACACTGTATGATTAATTAAATCACATTGTCTTTATGTATCCAAGAATTGTGCGAATTGTCAAATCCCAGCCATTTCACGTAAACCTCGTCACCCTCTTGCGCAGTACTTTCTCACCAGATACACGTCCGGATAATTCGCGCGATGCAACTCGTGTTCGTAGAACGCTCCAGCAATAGATTTTTTGCGATAATCCTCAAGTAGATAGCTTACGGGATTAGTATGCTGCACTTTTATAATTTTAAACACCTCGGTTGTCCAATTTGGCGTGTAACCTTTCTCGAAAATTGTCTTGTACTTGCTAACGCGTACCAAGTCACCTACTTTGAATTTCGCCGGACCCGCGATATTTACATGGTTGTACACAGTAGCCAAGAGTCTTTCAGCGATCGTGGGGGTAACGTCGACAGCCGCATACCGATCGTTCGATGCTTGCGCGCGTTGTAATTCGATACGAGTTCCGGCAACACGTTGATCCATTTGTAAGATCCGTTTAGCGTAAACATATTCCACATGTCGTTTTTCAGCGTGCGATTGAATCGCTCAACGATCGATGCCTTTAATGTCGAATATGTAGATGTTACGTCCAGGGGAATTCACGATTCTTTTCTTTCCCGTACCCGGTGCATACGTACACGATTTCCAGAGTCATAATAATAGCTAAATTAAGCAGGATTCTCAATACATGCCCTAAAATAACAATCGGATATTAACGGGCTATAAAAGTAGCATCCGGCTAAATAAAGCGGCATTCAGTCAAACAAATTTGATATTTTCTTAAAACTCATAAAATCAAAAAAATAAAGGAAACTAATCATAAAACGCGAGTGATCGGATATCGGATGTTACGATTCTTTTCTTTCCCGTATCCGGTGCACACGTACACGATTTCCAGAGCCGATAATAATAGCTAGATTAAAGCGGGATGCTCAGTACATTCCTAAAATAACAATCGGATGTTAACGGCTATAAAAGTAGCATCCGGTTAAATAAAGCGGCATTCAGTCAAACAAATTGATATTTTCTTAAAAACTCATAAAATCAAAAAATAAAGGAAACTAATCATAAAACGTGAGTGACCGAATATCGCAAGAAGGTAGTAACAGTCATCCCTTGTGCGATACTGAGAATCCCCCGTTTTGGAAGATGCTCTCCTATTCGCGAACGAACGTAATAAAATCCTGATTTGTACATTTGTTCTAAAATGCTCATAAGTAGGGGCAGAGAGGAGACCATGGAAATCTAACAAAGATTTCTATTCGTCAACCTCCCTTATTCCTCACGCTAGGAGAGGGTAATCCAAAACGATATATAAGCGCGAACTTCGAACAACACTTGTCAAAAATTCGTTCAGTCAGAAAATTCGTTCAGTCAGAAAAATTCGTTCAGTCAGAAAATTTGTTCAGTCAGAAAATTCGTTCAGTCAGAAAAATTCGTTCAGTCAGAAAATTCGTTCAGTCAGAAAAATTTGTTCAGTCAGAAAAATTCGTTCAGTCAGAAAAAATTCGTTCAGTCAATCATTAATCATTCATTCATTGACTCACGCGTTCATATACGCACTCAGTACTCAAAAGTTTCGAGACATATCAACCTTCATATAGAATCAGTGCGAATATTCGGTCGTTCCTGTCAGCTATAACATAACAAGTCAACCCAAAACACCGCTCGTCTTCGACACGAAAAGGGGACCCAGCAGCCATTACGACTATATTCTCCACTTGTATCGCCTTTCGCAAATAGTAATTCTTTTCTTTTATCTTCAAAGTTCCTCCCACTCCCTCCGTCTCACATACACACACAATCACGCTTAATGTACCACAAACATACAACAATCACACTTAATATTGTGCTTGAGTAACAACTAATTAAAATGTTGATGTAAATTTTATCCTTTTAATAATGTACAATAAATTTAATTAATTTTATTTCTTTTAATCCAACGTAATCAATTACCCCCCTCATTACCCACGCTCCTGAATCGCACTTGGTCTCGTCCCGGGTAAAAAGGATTAAATTTCTTTACCGAAAAGGGGACCGCCGAGCGGGCATTTGGATCAGAAGTAGTGTAAAATCGACTCTTGCGGTCGTTGACCTATCTTTGGCTCACCCGCAGACTCGCTCGACCCGAGACACTTGCCCTTAAGGCACCTGTTCTCTGGATACAAGTGTTACGCCCTTCCTTCGGCCCATCCTTCCTCGGGCCTGGACGTAACATACGTAAATTTTGGAGGCTCGTCCGGGATTGATATGTGCGATTCAAGGAAACGGGAATGAGTGACGGGACTCGAGGTAAAGCCGATAAAAAAGAAGTAGAAAAATTTTATAAACTCGCTTTGGAAGAAAAAAAATCTAAATCTAAAATTGAAATTACGTCATCTACTTCCGGTTTACCTCATACATCTACTCCAAAAAGAACTGTAGGATCTATACCAAGACATTTTGATCTTTCTTTAGAGAACACAGACACAAGCATAAATAATACTATTTTAATAGCCGACACGCCCGAGCCAAATTCTGACAATTCCGGCGATATAACTTGCCAAGAATATTACACTTACTAATACTCTTATTTATAAAGCAGAAAAAGATTTTGATAGGTCCGAAACCATGACTTACCAAAACCCATTTGCCACCTTAAAATACGCGGTTGAAGCCGTTCCTTTTTTCGATGGTAAAAATATTCCGCTCAGTTATTTTATCGAAGGATGTGAGGAAGCTAAATCCATGCTACCTAAAGAAGCTGAAACACAGTTTACCAAAGTAATAAGAACCCGAATAGTCGGCGAAGCCCGACGAACCATCCAAGATCAAGATTTTGACACAGTATCCAATTTGACTTCATATTTAAAACAAATTTACGGACCTTCTAAAAATGTATACATACTACAAGGAGAATTAGGACGCGTTTACCAAAAAAATGAAGAAGATGTAGTCACATATGCAAATCGCGTAAAATTGCTGGGAAAACAGATTTTAGAAGCATACCGTAGTACTAATCGTTCTTTACCTAATCAAAATATAAAAGCATCATTAGAAGGTGACATGTGCAAATGTTTTATCCGAGGACTCAAACCCGAAATAGAACAAAGAATTGCGAGAGACTTAGACGTGCATGGAACCGTTGCTGACGCTTTAAGAATAGAAAGAGAACTTCGGGCAATGACAGATTTACGACAGGGACAAGAGACTCACTCAGGTCAAAACAAGCCGCGAATACGAGAAACTTGTCAGATCTGTTATAAAGAAGGACACGTGGCTAGTAACTGCAGGAAGCTCACACAGTCATCCTCTTTGGGTCAACTTCCAGGAGCCTTGGGAACCGAAATTCTGATTTGCCAAATTTGCAAAAAACGCGGACACAGTGCAGATAAATGTCGCCTGCGCGATCCTCAATATCGCCAACCAGTAAATGTAATCCAACAACGAATTATAACCTGTCAACTATGTTCTAAAACCGGACACGACGCGAAACTATGTCGTCAAAATAACAACAATAATCAAGCCAATAAAACCTCTGTAATTTGTCAATGGTGCGATAAAACTGGTCATTCAGCTAATAATTGTTGGAAGAAACAAAATGAGCAACGCAATTCAATAAATAAAACTACCGTTACTTGTCAAATTTGCAACAAAATAGGACATGTCGCTAAGGATTGCCGTACTAGAACGAATTCAATACCTACAACCAACTCCTTTTGTCGATATTGTAAGGCACAAGGGCATCTTCTTGAAAACTGTCAATTACGGATCGCGAGTAATAATCGTTGGAAAGAAAAAGACCAGGGAAACTACAATGGGCCTTCGACGTCGGGTGTGCGACAGGGGCCCGAGCAAATTTCACACCCGTCCACTCAACAGGACGCCAAATAAACCGAAACCCAGATGTACGGCCTGTGATAGTGACTCTCGCTAAAGACAGTCGCGTGCCTACTGTTCAGGTCCAGCTCACCAAAGCATCCGCTCATATAACTCTCATGCTAGATACAGGATCCGGACCGAATATAATTAAAGAGAAATTCACACCTAAGGATATTAATATAAATTTCGATAATATTTTAAAATTAAATGGTATAAATAATTATCCTGTTTACACATTCGGAGAAATTATGTTAACAATTTTCGGAATATCTGTATCTTTTCACATTGTATCCGACGACTTTCCGATTCCACAATCCGGAATACTTGGAAATGATTTCTTCAAGCAAACTTCTTCAAAAATAGATTACGCGGAGGGACATCTAAACATTTCTGGAATTAATGTGCCTTTCTCCTCCCCCGAAAGTATTACCGTACAACCAAGATCCGAGTCATTATTTTATGTAAGAATAATCAATCCTGAAATAAAAATAGGATACATACCGAAGTTAAAGATAGAGCACGGAATTTATCTAGGGGATACAATAGTGGAAAACGTTTCTGGAAAGGCTTATTTGAATATCATAAGCACTCTAAATGAAGAGGTGGAAGTCCGTGTGCCGACATTACATTTAAAACCATTAGACGAATTATTCGATGACCATAATTCGAACATTGCAACATTCGACAAGGAAAAATCAACAAGATCATTGGAGGATTCCAGGAAAATCGACGAAACTCGAATTAATTTCATAAATGAAGATGCTTTTAGAATCCATGATAATATTATTCTCAATGAAGATGCTGAAATCGGTAATAAAATTCAAGAAAGAAACGAAGACGAAACACTTGAAAATATAAAACAAAAAGGGATGAATCAAAATAAAAGAAACAAAATTAAAGGAGGAAATAAAACTTATACAAATAAAAATTCTAATAATTTAACAATCCCTGAAGAGAGAAATTATCAAACCTCTTTGGAAAAAAATAATTCTGGAATTTCGGAGGGAAGTTTCCAAACCTCGACAGAAAATTCCAATTCCGAGGTAAATTGCCAAACCTCTTTAGAAAAAATTAATTCTGGAATTTCGGAGGGAAGTTTCTAAACCTCTTCAGAAAATTCCAGCTCCGAGGGAAATGACCAAACCTCTTTAGAAAAAATTAATTCTGGAATTTCGGAGGGAAGTTTCCAAATCTCGTCAGAAAATTCCAGCCCCGTCGATTGCAAGGAGGGAGGTTACCAAACCTCACTACGAAAATCGACGCCTTATCCTAAAAAGGAAAGAAGTTCTTTATCCTCTCTAGACTTTACATCTCCAAAAGATGGATTATTTACAAGAAAAAACGATAATAATAAACTAGAAACCTCCTATGTTATAATAAAAGACCTCGTCCAAGAGGCTCAAGAATATAATTCGAACATTAGAAAAACCGAAAATTCTCGGAAAATTAATCACAAGAATAAACCGTCTTCGAAACTTTCTACGTCCTTATGTAATAAATCTCAAGAAATAATAGATGAATTTACGAGAAAACATAAATCTAAACACGAGATTGACATTACAACTTCTGAGCCGCATCATTGCTTGGTACTTTCCGAGGAAACTAAGGAAGATCGACTTTCTAAAATTATCGACTTATTGCGATTAGAGCATTTAAATGAAAAAGAACAGGGAAACGTAACAAAATTAATAGCAAATAGTCAAGATTGTTTCCACATTCCCGGAGAAAATTTAACCGCAACTCACGTTTTGCAACATCAAATAACGACTACCGATGATCACCCGATAAATACTCGGCAATATAGATTTCCGCAAATACATAAAGAAGAAATAAACAAGCAGGTAGAGGACCTCCTACTGGAAGGCATAGTGAAACACTCGCTTTACAATACGCCCATATGGATCGTGCCTAAGAAAGACGATTCTAAAGGAAATAAACGCTGGAGGATGGTTCTCGATTTTCGAGTCTTAAACGAAAAAACTATTGGAGACGCTTACCCACTACCTAATATTGTTGATATACTAGATCAATTAGGGGGAGCGCAATATTTTTCCATATGCATCCATATGCGATCTCGCATCCGGATTTCATCAAATAAAAATGGATCCTGCCGACAGTCATAAAACCGCCTTTACAACTCCTTTCGGACATTACGAATTCGATAGAATGCCCTTCGGTTTAAAAAACGCTCCGGCTACTTTTCAACGCTTAATGGATTTAGTATTGACAGGACTACAAGGCGAAGAATTATTTGTATATATGGATGACATAGTTATTTATGCCAAGTCGTTAGAAGAACATGAAAGAAAATACAACGCTCTAATAGAACGTCTTCGAAGAGCTAATTTAAAACTACAGCCCGACAAGTGCGAGTTTCTGAAATCGGAAGTAACATATTTAGGACACGTAATTAGCAAAGATGGAGTAAAACCAGATCCAAAAAAATTAGAAGCTGTAAAATTATTTCCGAGACCGAAAACGCCGAAAAACGTTAAACAATTTCTAGGACTTGCCGGATACTACAGACGTTTTATATCCAATTTCTCTAAATTTGCTAAACCGCTAACATCCTTATTAAAAAACAACACAAATTTCGAATGGACACCCGAACAAGAGGAATCATTTCAAATCTTGAAATAAAAATTATGCGAAGAACCTGTATTGCAATATCCCGATTTCTCGAAACCATTCATATTGACTACAGATGCTTCAGGAATAGCCATAGGCGGAATCCTATCACAAGGAGAGATAAACAAAGATCGACCGATCGCATACGCATCACGTACTCTAACAGATAACGAAGTAAAATATGACACTTATGAAAAAGAAGCCCTAGCCATAGTTTATTGCGTAAAGCATTTTAGACCATACTTATACGGAAGAAAATTTACTTTAGTTACTGATCATAAACCTTTAACGTGGTTCAAGAATGCACAAGACGCAAAATGCGAATACTACGCTGGAGACTGAAACTAACAGAGTACGATTATGATGTTGTATACAAAGCTGGGAAAACTAATGTAAATGCAGACGCATTATCACATCATCGGATGTAAATCTCATGGAAGCAAAATGTAATATTATAAAACATAAGCCGCTGAATCCTAATAATTCGTAAGATGCAGAGAAAATTTCTAGGATGTTAGAAGAATCCGACGATGAGGGAGAAAGCGAAGACGAAAATTTTCATTTATATCTTTCAGACACTGAAATAGATGAACCGTTTTATGACCATACTAATGCCACATCATCTACCGAAGAAAATGAACCACCACTACCTAAACGCGATCGAATACAAACCCGAAGCCAAACTATAAATCAAAAGGAATAAAGTAAAAATGTTCAAGATATCGAAAGAAGAACAGATCCGCCAGATAAGGACGAAGATGAAGAGAAAGAAGAAGAAGAAGAAAAAGACGAAGAAGAAATTATCAATCTAAATTTATGGAAAGCAAGGACAAAATTTATCGAAAACAAAAGTAATATCATAGAAAGTCGCGAATTATTATTTTTACGAAAAGAGAACGTAATGTATTTTGTTGACACCAACGGAAAACCTTTAGATTCAGGCTCACAAAAACTCTTCGAGCGAAATAGCCTTCCAAGTCTTGGGTCCCTTGCTCTAGGCAAACCTAAGGCCATAAAATATATAAACTACTACCACATAGCTCTACCTATTATAGAAGGACAACAGGAGGATCCTACAATGACCTTAAACCAAATATCAATCATCGTAAATAACCTACACGATATCATTCAAGATTTAAAATTAGAAACAATTAGTATTGCAAAAACGGAAACAATTAATAACGTACCATGGAATAATATTAAATCACAACTTCTGTCAACATTTGTTAATATACCCGTTAAATTGATTATATGTAATGGATTAGTCAAATATCCACCTAAAGATTTACGAACTGTCATTATTGGAGAGGTGCACTGCTTACTCACAGGAGGACACCGTGGCGTTACAAAAACTTACAACAGAATAAAGCATAACTATTATTGGGAGAACTTGAAAGCCGACGTTCAAAGATACATCCAGCAATGTTTACAATGTCAACTCAAAAAACTCGTTAGAGTCAAAACTAAACAGCCTATGATAATTACAGACACACCAGGATCTTTCTTCGACAAGGTCGCTATGGATATCGTAGGACCATTACCGAAAACCGAGAGAGGCAACGAATATATTTTAACGCTACAGGATCAATTAACGAAATATTGTATGGGAATACCGCTACCGAATCAGACTTCCGAGACCATCGCGGAAGCTTTCGTAGATCGATTCATTTGTGTGCTCGGAGCACCAAAAGCAATATTAATGGATCAAGGACAAAACTTTATTAGCGAATTACTAAAAAGGATTGCTAAACTATTCAAAATTCGCAAGTTTCGAACAACAGCTTTCCATCTTCAATCAAACGGATCTTTGGAGAAATCTCACCATGCATTAGGAGAATATTTAAAACAATATGCGAACGAACAAAAACAGTGGGACTGATGGATTGGTCTCACAATGTTCAATTATAACACACTAGCGTACATGAAGCAACTAAACATATTCCATACGAATTAGTTTTTGGCAAAATAGCAAGAATTCCATCCAACGAACCTCTTACTTCAAAAGATAAACTAGCAAGCTACGACGAATACTTAGTAAATCTCGTTACACAACTTCACGCTATTCAGGGAAATGCTCGCGATAATGTTATCCAAGCAAAAACTAAATCAAAAGATCATTATGACAAGAAAATAAATCCACAGACTTTTAAGCCTGGAGACCAAGTATTTTTATTAAAAGGTCCTAAACCTGGTAAATTCGGAGATCAATATACCGGACCGCACGAGGTTTTAGAACTTCTTAACAAAAATAATATAAGAATTAAGATAAAGAAAAATAGTCGAATAGTACATCCTAATCGCTTACGAATTTCACACATCAAGCCATCGAAACGAACTTCTTAACACGAGGACGTTTAGACGTAACAATAGTCAAGGTGGAGTCACCGCTCCTCTTCTGCGTTCAACTGAGAAACGGCGAGAAGGATTTAAAAGAATTAGAGGAAGAATTAGAGTTCAGGATGGTCAGGAAAGCCACCTATCTACACATCTGGCCCGAAGATTTTAAAGAAAACATGGCCGTCGCAATAAAGGATTGTAAAGCCTGGCGGCGGGGCATTATAAAAAGAATTAATAGGACGAACTGGATGGTCAAAATCAGCCTAGGGGACTGGGGCCAATCAATCTGGAGGCGTATGTGCGATGTCTACCTCCTGGAGGACAGATTCAAGGAGTTACCTTGGCAAACTATAACCTGTGGTTTAGCCTACACCGGTCCTGTCCAGAACGCCCGAGCCTGGCCCAAAGAAACCAAGGATCTCTGCCGACTACTTCTCGAAGGACGAAAAGGATGGATCCATATAGTCCGCCCCCTCAATGAAGAGACGGCGCTGGTTAAATTAAACGTAGAAGGCATACCTGCGACCACTTCATATTCTCTTCGCGACGCACTTATTTTATTAGGTCACGCTCAACTTAGTACTAGTGTAACCGTAAATGTAATTCCAACAGTATAAAAACGATGGAACATACATTATTATTCCATACATTATTAAGCATTATTTCATATTATTAGTTATTATCTTACGTATATACTCTATATAATCATTCTTATGTTAGTCGAAAAAAAAAAAAAAAAAAAATTGTATTTACTCGAGCAGAACATTTATATTCAACAGAAAAAAAAATGATTATATATATATACAAACATAAATACATACTATACAAAAATTATAAAAATTAGAATATAAATATTACATAAGACTGATATTCTTTTCTTTTAGCACTCTAAGGAGCGCGAAAGTGGAACCGCTTTTCTCTCATTAATGAATATCGCTTGATCATCAGGAAAGCTAGTTATTACCCCCCCTTTTTTTTCTTCGCCCCCCCCCCCCAAATGCAATTCCTTGACGGGCGAAAAACAAATCACAATGATTATAGCAACCTAGTTGAACTCCGATGCGTCACCATAACAAGAGACGACGTTTTTCAAGATGTCATCAATTATCATAAGGTTTGCAAGGAATGCCTTGTGGCAATACCACCGGACGACAGACAACAGTACATGTTAATACCACCACATAGTTTGGTCCATAAAAGCTCAGCCGACCATCAAACAACTTGTACGATCTGTAGCATCATAATATTACGAGTCAGCTCCGCATGCCTGTACTGCCTGGAAGAATATCTATACGTTGACATGACGTACTGACGTACTTAGTCAAAGGATGGGAACGCCCTGTGACCACCAGATGGGTAAAAGAATAAGTGTGCGTTCGAAAATATGTTTGGTTAGTGTTGGGAAAAAAGATAAAGTTGGCAGTATTGAAAACTCCCAGTGCTGCGTTTCGTTTCTTCCACTGGGATCACTAGGATCACTGGGATTTAAAAAATTTGCTACTTAAGATATTAAAAGAGGTAAATAACTTAAATACTTATATACTTATATACTTAAATACTTATATACTTAAATATATTTTATAATAATATATTTTATTTGTATACATATATAAATAGGTATATACGCTATAGTTATTATAATTAATGTAATCATAATTGAATACGAATCTGTTCTAACCTTTACTTCTCTTTCTCTCTTTTTCATAAATTATTGCTTTTTACATTTAAATATAACATAATTGTATAACATTACAGATCATTCCTCTTATTATTACTATTGTTAAACATATCTTTAAAAAATGAATGAATCTCTACAGTTAATTAAGAAACACAACATTTGTCAATTGAAGTTATTTGATGAAACAACTAATATAGAATATAAAATAGAAGTTAATGAAGATGATTATAATCGTGCTTATACAGGTGTGTACATTTCAATAATAAATAGTTAACTATTTTGTGACATAACTAAATAAATTTAATAACATTTTTTTACATAATTCCTTTTCTTAATTATATAGTATAATTATTATGCATTGTTTAAAACTATTAATATATATTATGTTATTTCTTTATATATAGATATTACATTTGCTAATGCTTTGCTACAAAAAGCAAAACATACAGTTTTAATTAACAAACATAATTTGAGCACAATTGATAAACTCAGTTGTTCGAAAACAAATGAAGAAAATATAAATACTAGCATACAACTTGACGATTCATTGTCAGATACTGATACTGATCAAAAAGAAACAAACAACAATGCTTCAGATATTGAGAATGAAATAAACATGTTAAATATAGGTATGTTAAAATTATTATACAATTGCAGAAAACTAGCAAGATTTATTAAATAATTAAATTTATTAAATTTATTTTTTTCTTTTTAGAACCAACTGATAAGTGGACACATAATGCTACACTTTTGTTGATCTCATTATATAAAGAAAAGTCGCATATGTTGGGTAAAGGACCTCATAAGAAAATGTGGAATCTAATTTCTCAACGCATGAAGGAAAAACAATATAATTTTACAGTCACGCAATGTTATAATAAAATGGACACTTTAAAACGACGATATCGTTAAGTTATCGATCACAATGCTCAAAGTGGAAATGATAGAAAAGAATGGATATATTTAGAGGTACTAAATTATAACAAAAAAAATATTCAGAATTATAACAATTGTTTAGTTTTGCTACTAATAATGAAAATTTTTATAATTAAATAAAATATAAATAATAAATCATAACTTTTTCTCTTAAAATATGTATATTTTAGTCATTGATGAAGTCAGATGAAGTTTTTTCCAATAAAACATGGGTAAAACCAATATCTGTAGCGGGATCAAATATCCGAGAACCTGAAAAGTCATTATTCGATGACAATGAATCATCAAACAGTTACTAAAACAGTTACTCAAACAGTAACTAAAAAAGTATATTTTATTGTTTGTTGTTGTTATTTAGATTTATAATTAACAATATTTTTTTTAGAACGACAGAAAATCTCATTACACGAAGAAAGAGCAAATTATTTGCGAACATCACTGGAAGAAAAACGTTTAAAACGAGAAGACACTGCTAATTATAGAGCAGAAAAAATAAAAATTTTAAAAGATTTAAAAGAAATTTTTCAAACAAGAAAGTGATATAAACATTATTTGATGCAGTCTTAGCAGAATGACTAACTAGTAATTTTTAAACAATGTTTTGCGCTCTAAATCTCTTGTGACACAATAACTGTTTAATGTCTCAAGTTTTAAATCCAAATTCATAATTGTTTTCAAATCTTAAGATTTAAAAATTTCTTAAAGATCATATTCAACCAATGCAATTGTCGCATATTGAGATTTTAAAAACGACTATAAATTCGGACCTAAATGTATATACGAAGATTGTCTTTGTGTATACAAGTGTATATAAGTCACATATTCATTTAAGAGTTTTAAGAAAAAAAAAGTACAAATTAAAACTATAAGGCCCGGTTCCACAACTCGAGTTAATCTGAGTTTAATATGTTAAATTGAGTCCTGATTGGTCCATTCATTAAACTCGGATTAACTGGATTGTGGAACTGGGCCTAAGTAAGTTTACAAAACTGCATAAGTCTCAGATTGTGATATTATTAATAATTCTATTATTATATATTTATTAATAGTGTTGTGATAGATTACTAAAGGAAATTAATTGACTGTTCTTTTTATTTACTTTTTTCATTCCTTTGATTATTTATTTTTTTTGATTATTATAAAAACTATTGTATTTATTTGTCAAATAATCTGGTTTCTACATATCTACTACAAGTCAAAATGTAATAATTTGTTTTTTATTTACAAGATGTGTTGGTTTTTTCAAAATACTATTGCTTATTATTAAAATGTTCAAATTCTTTATTTGTTACTTATAATTAAATATAATAAAAATTAATAATGAATATTAAGATGTCAATTTATTTTATTTTATTTCTTTGTCATACATTTTAAAGAATGCTATATAAAAATTAATATACTTTACAAATATTTATATATATAAACACACACACACACACACACTACATACAAAAATTAATTCCTATCTTGAAAATTATTATTTGCAATTATTTCCATTAATCGATTTCTTTTTACATTTCCTTCTTCTCTCAATTCATTAGTGATAGCTAACGGTTCCATTTCGTGTAGCATTTCAGGCACAACAACAGGGATTTCAATAGCATCATTTTTTAATAAACAAATGTTGTGTAATACACAACAACTAACTACGTAATATGGAATTAAATCTGTCCTTGTCATTGGCAACTTATCCAATAAATAACGCCATCGTCCTTTCAATAATCCGATTGCTCTTTCTATAATTGTTCGGGCAGATGACAAATTACGATTAAATTCTTTCTGTCTCCTAGTTAAATGACTATTATCATAGAATGGTACCATGACATTTTTTTGTATACTATACGCTGCATCGCCCAATAAATGACTGTCTTCAGGAAAAAATTCTGGAGTACAATATTGTTGTACACCAGAATAAAGAAACACTCGCATGTCATGCACACAACCTGGCATTCCAGCAAAGACATGAATGAAAGATAAATCATGTTTACAGATTACCTAGAAAGAAAATATAGTTATTCTTAACAAACAATTTGCTGTTTCTACATATTGTTCATTCAGTTTACATTAATAGAGTTTGTAATATTTACTATTTCTTAAAATTAGTATATTTAATTGAAAAAAATTTTATTTTTCCTTACTTGTAATTGCATAGAGAATCTGCCTTTTCTGTTAATGTAACTATTAGCATCTCTTTTTGGTCGAGCAATGTTTATATGTGTTCCATCAATGATACCTAGAACTTTTGGAAATCCATACAATCTCTGCATGTTTGTCCATGTTGTTTCAGCTTCTTCATAATTAGGCCATCTGATGAAACAATTTCGAAGGCTGTACAATGCTCGAACAACTCTTTTGACGGAAAACCATGCAGTTGATCTGGCAACACCAAATCTTTCACATATGGAGCGATAAGAATCTGGTGTTGCCAAAACATAAATAGCTATTAATAGCTGTTTTGTTGAATTAATTTGTTCTCTTCCTATGAATGGAAAGTTTTCTAATTGGGGTCCAATTAAATGTAATAAAAAATAAAAAGTATTACGCTCCATCCTGTAACAAATAACATGACATATATTATTATTAATATGAACGTGTGTTTTATATTAATAATGCTATAATTATAATAAAAATGACATGATTTACCTAAAATGTGATTTAAATTCAATATTTGTATATCTGGTAACAACATTTTCCAAATAATCTGTTATTTTTGGTACTATATTCCTTTCACCTCTATTGTTATTATCTCTATTTTCGAATAAAATATTTTGTAATTCTTCATTATCATCATCACTATCTGAAGAAGAACTACTCGAAGATTCAAAAATGATGTTTTCGAGTAAAATATATTGTTCCATAATAATAATTAATGTAATTGTAACACTTTCATATATTGTACATACGGTACAATACAATCCCAATGATCCCAGTGGGAGAAACGAAACGCAGCACTGGAAGTTTTCAATACTGCCAACTTTATCTTTTTTCCCAACACCAACCAAACATATTTTCGAACGCACACATTTTCGAACGCACACTAAAAGTTCTTTTCTAGTGCCAAGAACATTTCTTACCAACTTCAACATGTGACATGGATCAATAAGAAACACATAGACCTTGGTGTCATTAGATGGATGTTTGAACCATGTCTGAAAATTATTTGAATGTGTATCAAATTTGCAATCAAAAGTTTGGAACATTCTTACATTAGCCGATAAACCATCACACGTCAATGATACCACTAACATTCCAGCTTCATGCAATGCCATTAAACATTGTATTGTTAAATTTCGCTTTTGATCCATTGTTATACCGTTTATTAGATAGTAAGCAATAGGTAATTTCCAAGCTTGATTTATGCACACCACACAAAAAACCAACGCTTCTTTAGCCATTTTTGATGTATCGCATTCTACATGAGCACCATAATCTACATATCCTACGAATCTACCTTTATAATAATCGACATGCTGCCTTATTGCCATTTCGTCAAACATTAACACGCCCACCAATCTATACGAAACGGAATGTGCGCGTCGTTTAATAGCTTCTAAAGCCTCAGTATTAATACCAGACTCTCCATTAACTGAGTGGTACCATTTTGTTAATGTTTTCGGATGTGGCAACATATTATAAAATTTTTTTCGAACATAATTATATGCCTTTGGCGAATAATAGTGTAATGACAATGCAAATTGTCGCAAATTAGGCTTATATGTTTTAGATACAGGCAAATTTTTACGTTTTCTTACTTCACGCTGTATTAAATCTTGCATACTTGCATCCAAATATTGTAATATATCACTCTCTTCTTCAGTTAGTAGTTTCCGCTTCTGCACATCCTTTAATACATTTTTTAGTGTAAGCAACTTCTTCCGTATTGTTTTTTGTTTATATAGACTTGTAGATAACCTTCTTTTTAAAGTTTTAATTTTACTAGTGTACACCTTTCGAATTCCAGTTTTTATTGATGAGTTTATAATTCGGTCTGGAGATATACTGATGGAACGATGTATTTGATTAATGTTACATGAATGTGTACTCATTATATTATCTGATTCCATATTTGTTTCAATATTTTTGTCTGTAATAGACTGTAATACAATTATTGTAGTATTAATATTATTAATTTACTAACATAAGCAGATACATTCATTTGTACTAACCAGCAACGTTATTATTTTTTTCAATAGTAGTGTTTTCTTGAATAGTGTTTTGATGATGTAAATCAATTTGAATTGCAGGCTGAATTTCCGTTTCGAGTAACTAAAAAAGAAATTTATTAGTTGTTATATCTTACAATAAATATATTTAATAACTAAAATATTGATGTAATATATGTATATATACACACATATGGAACAGCATCTTTTCTTAACTTGCGATTTGTATGATTTGGTTCATAATCTGTATTTTTAAAATGAGCAGAACAAACTGCGGCTGATTTTACTGGTTCATAATTTTCTAAGTGTTTTTTTGTTAAATTTTGCGAGTGATAAAACGTTGATTTTATTAGATGTAATTTATTGAGTGCTGCGATGGAGGGCAACACCTCGAACGAAAATACCGCCCTTTCTCTAATAATTAATTAAATGTGGTCTTGAGATTGGTGTCACAATAAATGAACGATAATAAGTTAACTAAATTTACTTTAGATTTTACACGCAGTTCTAATATAATATAAATTTAATATGATAAAGTATTATACACTATGCTCGGTAATGACTAATGAAAGTTGTGTGCTTCGAGAGGCGTATCGACACATACAGTCTTGATTTTTGGTCTTCTCTTAGAGAATTTCGCGAGTTTCTCCCACCTTGTAGGTGGTGAACGAGAGCTAACATATGAGCACTGCGCGCTATCTCTCGCACGTTCCCTAATTCTACAATACAGTCAACACTAAGTGTAAAGCTTTAAGCCACTTCTTGCGTCTCTCCAGATTTTTGGGAAATCTAAAATATATAATATTGTTTATAAGTACATTAAAATATTAACTAATACAAATATTACAAATTTTTTATTAACATAATCTATATTTAAAATATTTTACATACAAATGAAATGAAATTTTCCGGTTTAAAGCACTTTCCACTTCTAATTGATCAACATTTTTTTTTGTACATCGATTTTTGCACTTAAACGCAACGCAAAAGCTCATTTTTTTGCAATATATTATACACTCTTAAGTATCCACAATCCACAGGTATCCACTAACCTTTCACATATCTATGCCACTAACAGACACAATATACATATGGCAGCCGTAGTTTGTAAGCCGAATATTGTCGAGTCTTAGCGGAATGAACCGATGTCAAGTAAGTCCTCCCCGCCCGACAAACAGATCCCCCCTTGCCCATAATAGCAGCTCATGCTCGGTCTATACTTTCATATGTCTATGGTACGACACACTTTGGATAACCTATGAAAAACGATTTATGCAATATTTTATTGTGTCTTGTGTGCATTGTGCATTGTGTAAAAACTTCTCTTGGACGAAATAAACTTATAGAGTAGTAGCAGGCAATAACACTTAAATTAAAGATAAGTCCTATTATATAATACATCCTATATTATTTCATTAACTTTTCATTGTGGTATAGGTTAAGAATCGTTACAACGTATTTTTTCTTTATGTTAATTAATTTCTTAATTTCAAAATATATATGCATTGTTTAACATTTTTTGTTTTTTAGGTAATAACTATTTCATTACAATGGAATCAATAAACTTCATGGTATTTTTTATCCATTTATTTTAAGTTTTGTGTCTTGTTGAATGAAAATCAAAATGTCAAATAAAAAAAGTCAAAGAGAAAAATTGTGTCGTAAAATTAACGAAAGACTCAATTTATCATTAGCAATGATTAGTGAAACTAATCAATTAACAGATCATGAAACAATCTCAGATCAGAAATGTGAAAAAATACAGGAAAATAGTGATAATGAAATTATTATTGATAATAATGATAACAATGATTTTCAAAATGATAACAATGATTTTCAAAATAACAATAACATTTTATTAAATAGTAAAGATAATAATTTGAAATTGAATGATTATTCTTCTCTTGCAATTAGAGATTTACAAGAACATAATAATACTAGTATTTCACTTCCATTATTTACAAAGTCTAAGGAATCTCTTACTACAAAATTAGGAAAATGGTCCATTGATAGAAATATTAGCCTAACTGCATTTAAAGAATTATTAAACATACTTCGTGAAGAACCATCTTTGACTAATATCTTACCAGCTGATCCACGTTCAATTTTAAAAACACCTCGCAAATCTAATTTTTTAAACAATTCATTTCATTATTTTGGTATACGCAACTCATTAAATTCTTCAACTTTAAAACATAATATAATTGTTGATGAAAGCACAGAATTTTGTCTCGCAATTAATATTGATGGACTGCCTTTAACAAAAAGCACATCAAGTTCTTTTTGGCCAATTTTGGGTACAGTAAAATCAATTAAAAAGTTGAAAAATCAAGTATTTATAATAGCTTTACATTATGGAAGTGAAAAATCTAAAACTAGTGAATTTTTAAAAAATTTTGAAGAATGTATAGAACTATCAAATGGAATAATGATACAATCTGTGTTATGTAAATTCAAAATTTCAATGTTAATTTGTGATACCCCAGCTAAGTCTCATATTTTATCTGTTAAGAGCCATTCAGGTTATTTTTCATATACAAAGTGTACTGAAGAAGGTGACATGGTTAACAATGTTTTATGCTTTGATAAAATTGAAAATTATGAAAAAAGAACAGATCATTCATTTAGAAATACTCTTCAAGTCGGACATCATACAGGAGAAACACTTTGGCTTCAAATTCCCAAATTTAATATGATTGACAATGTACCTTTAGATTATATGCATATTCTTTTACTAGGTGCAACAAAAAGGTTGTTATGCTGTAAGCGTTATGGATGGATATTTGGCAAGCCTCCTCATAAATTACGTGCTTCAAGTATTAATAAAATTAGCAACAATCTTCAGCTGTTAAAAAAATATATTCCTTGTGAATTTGCAAGAAAAACTCGGCCAATAAATGAATGTAAAAGATTTAAAGCAACCGAGTTTAGACTTTTTTTATTATACACAAGTCCAATAGTTTTGAAGAAAATAATACCATTGAAAGAGTATAATAATTTTCTTATGCTAAGTTTAGCAAGCTCGATATTGATAAGTAAACACTATGTAAAATTTGAGAATTATATTTCTTATGCCGAAGATCTAATGAAACATTTTATTAAGAATTCTATTACAATTTATGGACCTGATTTCATTTCACACAATATACATAGTTTATTGCATTTAAGTGATTGTGTGCGCCTGTTTGGTTCACTTGATGAATTTAGTGCCTTTCCATTTGAAAATTACATGCAGAAGATAAAAAAGAATATTTTCATTACGTAGCTTTACAATACACGTACAGAAAATTTATGCATTAAAAATGTAATGTTATGTATAACAACACACATAATATATATATATAATATATATATATATATAATATATAAATATATAAATATACAAAATATATAAATATATAATATATATATATATATATATATATAAATATATATACTTATTAAAATAAAAATATATATTCAAAATTACTAAGTTTAAAAATACGCATTGTATTTTTTTCAAACCTTTCATTCCCAGCATTCAACACAAAAAGATCCCCTGAATGTACACAAGATATACGAAAACGAATTAGTATCTTCATATATACGTAGATTACACTGATATACATAGCACATGCATGTGATGGACAGTGTACATTTTTCTATATACAAAAATGTATGTCCACGGTGGATGCGCAATGAATGTACCTAGTACATATATATAACGTACAATATATGTTCTTCAAATGTATATAGGATGTGCGATAATATGGATATGCGAAATTGTATGTTTCATGTATATACATTGGATATACAAATGGATATATAATGGATCCACCTGAGATGTACGGCACATTGCTTTTGAACATCTATACGATCTGCAATGGATATCTTTCAGAAGTATTATGATGTATACAGGATATCCAGAATCCGTTTTCGTATATCCTGTGTACATTCAGGGGATCTGATTCGCCTCTCAATTCCGTCGAATTAAAAGATTAGAATTCAAAACCTAATCTCGTCAAATCAGACAGAAGGGTTCCTTCCGGAAAGTTTTATATCCGCTTTAAGGTTTAAAGCTAAATTTCTCTTTTATTTACTGGAAAATTTCACTTCGCGGAAATTTCGTCAAGTAGTTATCACGAACATAAAATTTGACTCTTTTTATAACTACTACTTGGAAATTATCAAATATAAAGATACTATCGAAAACCCTTCATCGAAACCAGTAGATCTGATAACTCAACTAAAATATCAGTTACCAGTAAACCAGTATGAGATAGAGAACTACTTATAGACTCTCTAATGAAACCCTCGTGCGACGATAAAGATTTTTTCACCCTAACAACCATCGAGCAAACTCGAATTCTTGATATACTCTTGGAATTTATAGACTAATATATCAGATATCACAGATGATATCGATATCGATATCGATATCGATCTAATGGATTTAATAGAGAATTTCGAAATTCCATTTTAATAGAGACTCTTACATGTATTTATAAATCAATAATCCTATTAGAGTTTCGCGGCTTTCTCAATTTTCCGTAATCAACAAGTCAGATCCTTGCTCTCGGCATAATATTACTACGTAATGCGTTACTCGAAACCCTACAACTTTTGTAGGAAACATTTTTGTCTACCGTTCTCGGTTTTTGAGATATTCGGCTGACACGGGTGGTCTGATACACCCTGTATGTATATATATATATATATATATATATATATATATATATATATATATTAGTTAGATGATGATTGTGTTAAAAATATTTATAAACAAAACAAATAAAAAATCTGTATATTAAATAATGATTGTGACACATTACTTTGATACACATAATTTATTATTATTAAAAGAACAATTCTTAAAAAATTAATAGAAACAATTATATTATCGTCATATATTATCATTATATCTCATATCTCATTATTTTAATTACTTTTTTATGTACAGATTATAATAATATTACATTGGAAGATAAAAAAAAGTTGGATAAATCTCAAACACCTTTGAAAAACTATAATATTGTTAGGAGTTCATCTACAAAATGCATTTGAGAACACAGAGCAATACTCCAACAGTATCTTATCACATGAATAGCAAGAAATCTTTAAATAAAAGTGAAATAAATGAAAATAAAAATCTAGATGAAGGTAAATTATTAATCAAATAACAATAATTTTTTTGTACTTTTCACATCTAAATATCTAATTGGTAATACTTAGTTTAGAAGATTAATAATTCGCAATAAAAAAGATAGAATTTTGTTAATAATTTTATATATTATATAAAATAGAAAACATTTGCAACATCAGAATATACACATGTACGAATATATATTAGTGATATATATGATATATATTATATGTGCGCCTTTTAGCTTATTTTTGTTATATAACATTATAAATAGATTTCTATCTTGAATTTTGTCTGAAATTATAAATATTAATTATTCTAAATTAAATATAGAAAGTATTTCTCTAGAAAATATATATGATAATGTCATAGATGAAAATATTAATGTCAAAAATGTATTTGATAAAGTTGCAAATAATGGATCTACAATTATTAGTAATGTTCCATTTTCTACTACTCTATTGGTATTACCAGCTAACAGCATAAAAGAAACCTCTTTGAATGAAAGGTAAATAAAAAATTTTGTATTATTTATTAATAATAATAATCCAAGCAAATTATATAATTCAAAAACACATAATACAAAAAGCAAGAATGCGATACATGCAATTTCTTATAGTTTTTTTAATTCTGAATGCCAGGTTCAAAAATATTCTATTATTTTTTGTTATTAATTTTGAAAAATTCAAGATTAAAGTTATAAAAGAAGTTATGTTGATGCACTTTACCGTGTTATAAGATGCAGTAATAACTATGTTATGACTATGTTATGTTATAACTCTATGATATATGATGTTATAACTATTATGTTAGGAAAGTTCTCTTTCATAAAGTAATTAAATTAATATTATAAAAATTTTATTAACAATAACAAACATAAAAGATTCATTTTGAAAGTTGAAAGTCCTATAATATACTAACCCAGATAGCCAAGCTTGATATGACATATTTAGCAAACAAATGCATTGCATGTATTATTATATATTTACAGTATATTTGCTGACATCGAAATAGAATGTGTTACGAATGCAGCTATATGTCTGCTTCTACATGCAATTAGTAATTCGAAATTTCAAAAGCAAACGGTCTGCAATATTGGTATATTACATTGTCTACAACATGTCAGCAATATGACAGCAATGAATAATTTGTCATTATATCTTGAGCATTATGATGCATACATGACAACTATAAGACATATATAACGATTTCCATTTGTTATTGCATATATGTCTTAAAGCTATGAAGTTTTTTAATTGTAACTCCTTACTAACAAAGTGTTGACAATATGAAATTGTTACATGTTTACGACAGCTTTTCCACAAAAAGACGTATAGTTTTCGAGATTGAAATATAATTTTATATAATAGATATTTATTTTTAATTATTACATTTACAAATATTATATATATTATCTCAGATAGATTACGATATATATAAATTTAATTACAACTTTATATTAATCATATTACACGTAAATGTAAGTACAAAATAAGGAAATAAAAAGATAAACATGAATAAAATTAACAATATTTATTTAAAGAGATAATTTATCATAAAAATAAAATATAAAATATGAATTATGACTAAATCAAGTTTATGTAAATATGTATTTATTTTCATAAATATAACAAAAATTTTCATTTAAAATTATTGTATCCATTATAATCATATTAGTTTAGCTTAGATTATACAGGATGTCCGGCCTATCATCTGCCAAAAAAAAACCATAAGTAAATCTCGCTACTGAACTAAAAAACTTTATACCATTTTGCAAACAATCACGTAAATTTCAAGATATTAAAAAATATCGGCGAATAACCGCGCGATCGACGTGATTAGGCAGTTGGCCATTCCAGCAAGAGCGACACAGAGTGGATCGTATTTTTGCAATATTTCCACGCAGTTTTGTTAAAAATTTTAATCACTTCCTATTCAAATAATTATTTTTCATGTATAAACCATTTTTCAAATTTAAAAATCAATGTAATTCTCATTTGAAAAATAATTATTTGATTAAAAAGTGATTTCAATTTTATACCAAATCGCGAGGAAATGTCGAAATTTGACGTGGTTGTTTGCAAAATGATATAATGCTTTTTAGTTCAGTTTAGCGAGATCTGTGATTCTCTTTGGCAGATAATAGTCCAGATACCTCATGTACATGGAGAATTTCAAACAAAATTGAAAAATCTTTTTTAATGCATTTGAACTTACAAATAAAAATTAGTAATAAATTTCAAAGGAAAAAATATAATATGAATGAAAAGATCATTTTTCTTTAGGCCAATTGTAGGTTTCTAATTTTTTAATGTAATCCGTATTTTATAATATTATTATATCTTATACTATCTTAAACTATCGACCTTTATTTTTATTAATATCATCGTGACTTTTATATGTAAAAACAGAAATCGATTTATGTGAAAAAAAATTCAGATTCTATATATTAAAAATACGGATATGCGTGTATGTATATGTTTGATGAATTATAAAATCGAAAATAATGATCTTGAGAAAAATTATCTTTTCACTGTATTAATTATCACTTTTAAATCAACAACTTAATGTAATTTTTTGAATGTTGAAATACATTAAAGATATTTAAGCGTTTTGTTTTAAGTGTCCTATCTTGTGTGCAATAATGTTTAAATGTCTAAATAAATAAATAAATAAATAAATATAAATATATATATATATATATATATATTATTGGATTTAAAGGAAAAGAAAAACAAATCGAGAATTGAAAATAATTCAAAGAAAAATTAACCGCTGATTTGTAAGCTAATAGAAGATGCGGTGGACAAGATGCTCTGGATGCTTTGAAGCGTTTGATTGACCAATCAGATAAAAGGAAAAAAGATTTCTTTAATTTGAATGGTCAATTAAACACTTCAAAACATCCAGAGCGTCTTCTCGTGACTCAGAGACTGAGAATAATACAACCAATCACAGATTTTCATGGTACAAATGAACATGAAAAGACTGCATCAATATGAAAAGATGCCTTAATTCAGCTTGAGAATCTTTTGCTTCCCGCGCTTTTTATTGCGAGTGCTCGGATACTACCTTGAAATTCAGAAAAATTATAAAGAAAATAAGTGACAAGAAAATAAGTGACAAGAAGATAAGTGACAAGAAGATAAGAGATTCTAGAAAATAAAATCGGTATTATAATTATTTTCCAGGAGAATATTGCAAAAATATCGAAACATCAGGTTTGTAAATTTTTTTATTATGTTATGTATTTGTGAAATATGTAGTTCATATAAAGATATAATAATAATATATTCAATTTTTTGTATGTTGATAGGACTTCCTGTTTTACATCAGGTGACAATTTATATAATAAATCAACGCATTTTTGCCATAAAGACATCTTTATACTGGAGTATAAATATTTTTGGTATCATTTTTTTCAATATAAATCTATTATATGTTCTATTTCAGTATACAAGTATTTATATTGAAAATAATCTATTATATTAATATAGTCTACTATATAATAGTTTATCTATTATATCTATCTTTTATGTTAATATATTTCAATATTCAGTTTCGGTTTCTTCTTCGGTATTTCTACAGATTTCTAATCTTTTAAGTGTTTATTCTTCGACATTACTGAAATGGGTCCCTTTAAAAATACAAACGTGAAAATTTCACATGGTCGGAAACCGATTTTTAAGTTATTACCACGTCAACGTTTACGGAGATTAAATCTGTTACGGCGAAACAATCAAAAGAATCACAATATACGAATGAATAATCCAGTGACAAATGCTGCGAATGCATCTCATATAATTAATGTAGCCTCAGTATCTGAATATTGTCCTCTGGATGAAATATCTCATGTTAACAAACATAGTGAAAATGTTTCTGTCGATTCAATGGATGTCGAAAAATGTAGTTCCCTCTATCTTGAAAGGAATATTTCATCTAAAGCAACATTTCAATCTACTGAAAATGATTACAATGTAAATGTAGAAGTGAATACTTTTCAAGAATCTCTTGCGACAGCATTTGTACAAGGAAATCTTACGCATACTCAAGGAAATCTTATTTTAAAGACATTGCGATCCCTACCGTGTCTTTCGTATCTTTCAAAAGATTCACGAACATTATTAAATACTCCACGTAAAGGTTACGTTGTTTCTAAAGTTGATCCTGGAGAATATCTACACATAGGATTTGTTGAAGCTCTTATCACAATTTTACATAAAACACCACCGGCTCTGATTCCAAATATAATCGAAGTAGATTGGAGTACCGATGGTGCTAGATTGAATAAATCCGATAATATGCAAATTTGGCCAATTCAGTGTTCTATTGTTAACATCACGAATTCAAAACCTGAAATTGTAGGCATTTATAAAGGAAAAACTAACAAAAAAACCATTAAACATTAATGTTTTTCTTAATTAATTTATTGATGATGTTCTTAAAGTTATCGATAGTGGTGGTATTTCATTTCTTCAAAAAAAAATACCTGTGAAATTACGAGCCTTCATTGCAGATGCACCTGCACGTTCTTGGATATTGAATCATTTTGGACATACTTCCAGTAATCCATGTTCTAAATGTCGAATTGTTGGTATTCGATGCGAGGATCAAATGGTTTTCATGGGTATAAATCATTGCTTACGAACAGATGATGAATATAGTAAACTAGACGATGAAGATCATCATAAGGGACCCACTCCACTAAGTTGTTTACCAATGGGTTTGGTTTCGCAAGTGCCCTTTGAATACATGCACTTGATTTGTTTAAGTGTTGTCAAAAAGTTATTGAATGCATGGATTACTGGAAATTATGGAAAAAAATGAAATTATCTGGTCGAAATCAAGACATTATTTCAAAAAGATTAGAATATATTGCACGATATTGCCCGCGAGAATTCGCAAGAAAGCCAAGATTCTTGGCTGAATATAAAGATTACAAGGCAACTGAAGGTCGTCAATTTATTTTGTATACTGGACCAATTGTTTTAGAAGGTATTATAGAAAAACAAGGTTATATACATTTTTTATTTCTTCATGCGGCAATACGTGCATTGTGTCATTCACCGATTTCGAAGACATTGCTTTTTGCAAAGCTTGCTCTTAACAACTTCGTTGATAAGTGTTCTCAATTTTACAAACGTACTTTCCTCTCGTATAACGTTCACGTATTATTACATTTACCATCAGATGTTGAATGCCTAGGTCCTCTGGACTCTTTCTCAGCTTTTCCTTACGAAAATAATATATCATTCTTTAGAAAATATTATAGAAAACCTCATCGTCCTCTACAACAATTTTTCTATAGGAAATGTGAAAAAGATAAACGAGAGAAACTGAAACCTTTATTTGATACTGATATTAAACTTTTCGGAAGACACAACGAAGGTCCTTTACCTTTGGAATTTTCAATACATGATTGTCAATATAAGAAATTAAAGACTAAAAACATCTTTATAAATATTGATTCCTTAAACGATAGATGTTATATTCTTCGCGACTTGTCAATATGCATTGTATATAATATTCTTGAAATTAATAATTTATATTATTTAATGGTTAAAAAATTTGAAATACTCGAAGATTTTTATGATGTCGGTATCCCCTCTTCATTCATCGGTGTTTTTAAATGTTCCGCTCTGTGTAACAATGTCAATATTGTATCTATTAATGAAGTGAAAACCAAATGTTACTTGATGCCATGCTGGACAATTAATAATGATGAAGGCTCAAATTCTAGCATTATTGAAACTGATGAGTTTACTGCAGGAAAATACATTGTTTCTATTTTTCTATAATTACAATGTATATTATGTTCTTCTAATTTCTATAACTCATCTTTTAAAATATTTTTTCATGTCGCATTTTTAGTGGTTTTGTTGTTTGCGAATTGTAAATCAATTATAGGTATTATGAAATGTTTATGTCTATAGGAAAATATATTTGAATGTACTTATTTTGATGACAAATTTTACATTAACAATAGCACTTTACAATAACGTTTTATATATTCCAGAATTCTTCAGATTTTTTTCAGGATATGGAAAATAAAAAGAAAAAAATTATTCAGAAGTCACGTCGACAGCTTGGTGAAAATTTTGTACTGAATAAACTTCGACAACAGTCAAAACGGTATATAAATATACTTGTTTTTTTCTAAAATTTCATTTTTCCAAAATATAATTTTTCTTAAAATATACACTACAACCGCTGATAGTGCCTAGAACTGCCAAAGGTGCAAATTTCATAATTTTCTATCTTTCTTTTCAATAACTAAAGAATTATTTTGATATTCACATATTATCAATATTTGGTACTGTAAAATATAATTGTAACTTGTTGGCTCATGAATGAATCATTGGAATGTTCTTGCGTGCTTGGCGCGAAATATCATCGTATCTCTTGAAAAACAAAAAAAAATTGAAATAATTAGTGGAGTAAATATGGCACCAAATCGACAGTTCTAGAATGTTAAAGTTATATAGTGTATAAATTATACAATTCATTTACAGAGTGATTACATCATGCCAAAGACATGCAATTTTTAATAATTGCTGAGGTTAGTTTTTTTTATTACTTCATTGTTTTATAAATGCATCAGTTTGTTATATTGTACTTTTATGCCATGTGTATGTGTGCTTTTATTTTATAACTTTTACTTATTAACTATTTTCAAAACGTGTTTGCTGTATTTTTGACACGATAACCTAATAACAATGTAAATTTGTCGCACTATCTTCCTAAAATATAAGCTTTGTTTTTATAGTTGACCTTTTTGTACCATTAATTTAATTTTTTTTCAACGTGAAAAGAAGAGAGGAAGGATGAAAGATGCAAGAAATTATATTAAAAAGAACAAAGCTGAACACGTATTAATAATGAATGAATAGGCCTGTTTTGTAGTTGAAGTAGCATGATACACTCATACTTAAAATGAGATAGAGAGAAATAGATATATATTGAATGATATACAGGGTCTACCAAAAGTGTGGAAACCCCTAAATATCTCGGAAAATATACGTTTTACAGAAAAGTGTTTCCAACAAAAGTTGTAGGGTTTAAGAAGATCTATATAGTGATTCTATCAGTTTGACCTTGGATGGCGTCGTCAAGGTCAGGTCAAGGTCACATTGACTTTTTTAAATGACACCCCCTACATTTGATTGCATATTCTTATAGCTTAATTCAAGAGCTTTCCAAAACACTATAATAATGTTCATTTTTATTAAGTACTTTGCGAGTTATGAGGGTTGAATGATAGAGTAGCGCCGGTATTAACATTATCCAAGGTGTACTACATGGAGGTTACTCGCTCGGATTTGCATCTGTTGTGTGTGTGATCCAGCTAACTAAGGCAAGATCGATTCCTCAATATATCCTCATATTTCGCTGAAGTCAAATTGCCAAAAAATTGCTCCATAAAACGTGTATGAAACGTCTCGTTAGTTCCTTCATTTACCGCTATGTGACGCACTACATGCAGTCTAACTCGCATTTAAAATTCAATTAAGAATGTATAAAGCTATCAAAGAACGAGCACCTTCTAACTTCAGCTTTGAGCAAGCAGAAATTAATTGTTATCGTCCAAATACAACGTACGATTAATTAAAATTAAACGTTTTAAAAATGGCTGGCGACTTGTCGGAACGTGAAAGAATCACTATCCTCATGATGCGTGGATGGGGTGATAACGAAAGATCGTTCTCTGATGTCGTTCGATTATTTAATGACACGTATCCGAACCGTCGAATTAATAAGTCCACTGTGTTAAAAACAATAGAACGTTTTAGACAAACTGGTAGCGTAAGAAATCGCTCTAAGTCAGGAAGACCATTGTCTGCAACCAACGAAGAAAAACAACTTGATGTTCTGCAGACATTTATTGAAGATCCCAATTCTAGTGTTCAGAGAGTCGCTCAAACTCACGATATTGCTCCCATGTCGGTTTGGAGAATTTTAAAGAAGAACAAGTTCCATCCATATAAATTGCAATACGTTCAAGAATTGCAAAACGGAGATGAGGAGCGTCGTATACATTTCTGTGAAAGAATGATGGCACTAATAGATGTCCGGCCCATCTTCCCTTATCAAATTGTTTTCACAGACGAGGCAACTTTTACCTTAACGGGAGAAGTTAATAATCAAAATTTTCGTTTCTGGTCAGATGAGAATCCGAATTGGGTGCGGGAAACTCACACACAACATCCACAAAAAATAAATGTATGGTGCGGAATAATAGATGGCTATTTAATAGGGCCGTTTTTTTTGAAGAATATTTGAACGCTCAAAGGTATGAGAGATTACTTGTTGATCAAATAATTCCAGCCATACAGAATACTTTTCCAAATAATTTCCAAGAAATATGGTTTCAGCATGATGGAGCTCCTGCTCATTTTGGTGCAGGACCACGTCGTATTTTAAATGAGACTTTTCCGCTACGGTGGATAGGAAGAAGGAACGGAAATGAGGGAGGAGAGGATTGGCCACCTCGGTCACCAGATCTAACTCCTCTTGATTATTATCTATGGGGATATCTGAAGAGTAAGGTTTACAGAACAAAACCTAAAACCATTCACGAATTGATACAGCGAATAAGGGATGAAATGGCTTTGATACCTTTTGAAACGAATCGTAAAGTCATTTCTACATTCTACCAAAGATTAGCATATTGTCAGGAAGTAAATGGCAGCCACTTTCAGCATTTACTTTAACACATTGAAACACATTTGCAATCGTTTGGTGCAACCTAACCTGATCTCTGTATACACGCACCGCACGCACGCACACGCACACATTTCGAACAATTATTATGATAAATGAGCATCCACAAATTTATTTACTGTTTACTATGTCGATTGCTTTCCAGGTCTTTAAATGCTCGATTGTAATTTGGTTGGGTCTTTGCTTTTGCTGACTGGATCCACGACCGATCTTGCCTTAGTTAGCTGGATCACACACACAACAGATGCAAATCCGAGCGAGTAACCTCCATGTAGTACACCTTGGATAATGTTAATACCGGCGCTACTCTATCATTCAACCCTCATAACTCGCAAAGTACTTAATAAAAATGAACATTATTATAGTGTTTTGGAAAGCTCTTGAATTAAGCTATAAGAATATGCAATCAAATGTAGGGGGTGTCATTTAAAAAAGTCAATGTGACCTTGACCTGACCTTGACGACGCCATCCAAGGTCAAACTGATAGAATCAGTATATAGTCTTCTT